>NC_133658.1:15988317-16085658 GCF_037893015.1 Macrotis lagotis | reverse complement strand
AAACTTGATTTTGGATGGATATCTAGATTTGTTCCCTGTTTCTATAGTAAAGAAGGACCCTAGTAATTCTTTTTAGTATATACAGCCTTCCATTTTAAATCTAATTTGCCTGTAAGTACATCTAAAATGCCTGGTTCTATTCTGACTAATGATTTGAAATTTACTTTAATGGATATATTCAGTATTCAGTATCAGTGGAAAACATTTCATTAGCTTTTTCCAAAGTATATTATGCTTCTCTAATTCACTCAGAAGACAGAAGTTTAATTGACTCTCAATTAATATTTAAACTAGTAATTCTCCTAATTTTGAGTTGGACATATTGAGAACAATGAATGAAAAAAATACAAATATCCAGATCCATTTCATTGGGCAATATGACTTAAAAAAGAGAATGAGAGAGGTGGCCCTCAACTGCTCCCTCCATCATAGACCATAAAGTATGAATGAAGGAAACAATTTCATCTCCAGACATAAATACAATAAATTCCAGGATCATTGCTACATTAGGTCAGTTTAAAAATTATACTTCTAACCATGGAATATGGCTGCCCCTAATGACAAGGCCTGTCAATGCAGATTGTGTATATATATATATATATATATATATATATATATATATATATATATATACACTCCCATTTTCCATCTTTTGCATCTTTTGAAAACAGTCCTCCTAGGAAGGTGACTCTTGATTTTGTGAGTGGAATCATCTGACACACACACACACACACACACACACACACACAGACATATATTTGATTGCTGTCATAATATAATAAGAGTAATAGGATGAAGCCAGGAAGAGTATCTAGGCTTGATTTCAATGAGTTTAGACCAGTGCTTTTTCTCAGAGACATAGAGACTTGATGAGCTAGGGAATTGCTTTCACTCGAACTTCCACTCTTAATATTACATGGGGTCCCTAAGTTGCCAGAACTCCTGACCTTGGAGGTTCTCCTTTCTAGTAGAAACCACTGAAAAAGATGGAGAGAAATATAGTATAGAAATTTACCTTACCCCAGAAGGGAAAAAGGAGAGGAAAAGGGTGGGGAAAGGGGGACAGGGGGAGGGCAGGAGGGGCCGTAGGTAATAGAAAAGAGGGCAGTTCATGGGAGAAGGTAGTCAGATAAAACACAGTTTTGAAGAGGGACAGGGTGAAAGGAGAGAGAGAGAATAGAATAAATAGGGGGGAGGAACAGGATGGAGGAAAATACAACTAGCAAATGTGGGAAAAATATTGAAGCAACTTCTCTAATGGACTTATGAAACAGAGTGCAATCCATCCTAGAGAAAGAGCTGATGACATCTGAACAGAGAAGGAAGTGCATCTTTTTTCTTTTGCTTCATTTTTCTTGAGGTTTCTCTATCTTTGTGGGGGAGTGGGGGGATTATCTTTACTTTTACAAGACTCTTGTAATATTAAATATTATTTATTTTTCAATAATAATTTAAATAATTAAATAATTATTATAAATAAATACATTTTTTAAAAAAAGATGGAGGGAAAGAAGGAATATAGCTGATACTTCTCATTTTTCTCCTATATCTTTCAAGAAGCTTGAGGTAGGTACATAGTCACCAGTGTTCTGGGAAATGTTAATGACCGTCTCTCCAAAAACTCATGACACACTTTTCAGCATAATCTGAATTATTCACATTTACTCCATCACTTTCTTAAGACAAGACAATCAACAAAACAATAAATCATATCCTGAATTGCATAATTCACTGACAGCTGAGGTTTAAATGTACATTGAGAATTGAACAATCCACTCTCTGAGACAGTTTGAACTGGTTCCAGCATCCCCCCCATTCGCACTCTTAATGCAATTGAAATGATTTAGCAGAAAAGACAATCACAGCAGACAGAGGGAAAAAAAGTACAAATCAGGGTTGAGGAGAATTGAGAAAAGATCCTTGGGAGGTCTAAGACCAGACAGAAGAACACAGAGCAGATCAAGGTCAATAGCTGTAGGTTGCTGAGATGAAAAGATTTCAGTGTACATTGCCTTTGTTTCCCTTTCTTCCTTTGAGCATTGCCCAGGAAAAGTTGTCTTAGTCATGTTTCCTCTAGTTTCTTCTTCCAACCATAGCCTGGAGGAAAGGGCTTGAAGAAGAAAGAATGCAACCAACCTAAAGGGATATTGTCAACTCCTGTACCATGCTTTACTGTTTGTCCTTGTTTCAGTTCTATTGGATAATGCTAGAAAAATATGTGATCAACAAAAACAATTTTTGTCCCAGTCTGTAAGAGCATGTACACCATTGAAAGAGGAAAATATAGCTTGAGACAAAATTGAGCTTTAGCTCATTTCTGAGGGAGTTGAGGCTAGATGATTCTAGAAAAAAATCCTCATTCCAGCATTTTTGGAACAAATGTATGTTCTTTTGGCCCTTTGTCATAATCAGAGAGAAATTTAATAAGGAAATTAATTTATTAGCACAGATAGAATTGTGTAGTCGCATCCAAGTGGTATCCATTTTGGCACTGCTGCTAGCATCCAACCTGGGATGGTAGAAGAGAATTCCTTTGTTTAAATGACCTCTAGTCAATCTGGTAATCCTTTCCCTTTCTTATATTAGATAAGTCAATTCACTCAATAATGTTTTGTTAAGTTCATTCTATGTGTCAAACACTGGAGACACAAATATGGAAAAGCAAAACAGTTCCTACCCTCAATGGGGCTTACAATCAAATGGGAGAAAATAACATACCGAAGGAAACTGCAAAGTGAAGTTAGGGGGGAATTGGGAAGTTAGTGGAAGAGAAGATCCAAATCATGGGGGAATGATGAAGTCAAATACATGAAATGAAAGTGGATGAAATATGAAGAGATGGTTGGGCCCCAGATCCCTTTTCAGGGAAAGCTTTGGAAGGAGTTTTTGACTTTACTCTTCAGCCCTTTAATGAGATAAACAAAAGCTTCCGACCATAGTGATGGAGGGTGAGTATCAAAGCTGATGCAATCTTAAAGGATAAGTTTTTTGATGATGAGGTTTTCTGTTGGCATAATGGAATCCACTGCAAGGAGGGCAAACTGGCAAGCAATGAAGAAAATGAAAACAATAGCAATCCGATAAATTACTTCACAACATTAAGTCTATCTAAAATCAGAATGGATGGGCTGCCTTGTAAGAAAAATCGCTTGCCCCTAATTAGACATCTCCAAAGACTGGATAACCATTTTTTGTTTGTTGTTTTGTTGTTGCTGTTGTTAGGCAATGGGGTTAAGTGGCTTGCCCAAGGCCACACAGTGAGGTAAATTATTAAGTGTCTGAGACCGGATTTGAAACCAGGTACTCCTGACTCCAGGGCCGGGGCTTTATCCACTGGGCCACCTAGCCACCTTGGAGAACCATTTTAAGAAAGAATATTTATATGGTATCTGAATGAGATGCCCTCTGAGCTCTCTCACACCTATGAGATTCTGAGAGTTTTGAGATTAATCATATACTCTCTCTGACACAATGTATTCTTTCCCCAATCCCCAGAGATTCCATTCTTTATTTTAAATTTAAAATTTTAATAATTTTGAGTTTTAAATTTTTCCCCTTATCTTACTTCCCCCCCACCACAGAAGGCAATTTGTCTTTGCATTGTTTCCATGTTGTACATTTATCCAAATTGAGTGTGTTGAGAGAGAAATCATATCCTTAAGGAAGAAGCATAAGGTATAAGAGATAGCAAGATCAGACAATAAGATAGCAGTTTTTTTTTCTGAATTTAAGGTAATAGTTTTTGGTCTTTGTTCAAACTTCATGGTTCTTTCTCTGGAAACAGATGGTATTCTCTATTGCAGACAGCCCCAAATTGTCCCTGATTGTTGCACTGATGGAATGAGCAAGTCCTTCAAGGTTGAACATTACTCCCGTGTTGCTGTTAGAGTGTACAGTGTTTTTCTGGTCCTGCTCATCTCACTCAGAATCAGTTCATGCAAATCCCTCCAAGTTTCCCTAAATTCCCATCCCTCCTGGTTTCTAATAGAACAATAGTGTTCCATGACCTATATATACCACAGTTTGCTAAGCCATTCCCCAACTGAAGGACATTTACTTGATTTCCAGTTCTTTGCCACCACAAACAGGACTGCTTTGAATATTTTTGTACAAGTGATGTTTTTACACTTTTTTCATCATCTCTTCTAGGTATAGACCCAGTAGTGGTATTGCTGGATCACAGGGTATGCACTTTTTTGTTCCCTTTTGGGCTTAGTTGCAAATTTCTCTCCAGAAAGGTTGGATGAGTTCACAGCTCCACCAACAGTTTAATAGTGTCCCAGATTTCCCACATCCCTTCCAACAATGATCATTATCCTTTCTGGTCCTATTGTCCAGTCTGAGAGGTGTGAGGTGGTACCTCAGAGAAGCTTTAATTTGCATTTCTCTAATAAATAATGATTTAGAGCAATTTTTCATATGACTATGGATTGCTTTGATCTCCTCATCTATAAATTGCCTTTGCATATCCTTTGACCATTTGTCGTTTGGGAAATGACTTTTTTTTTAAAAAAAATTATGACCCAGTTCTCTGTATATTTTATAAATGAATCTTTTGTCAGAAACATTTATGGATTCTATATCATATACATATGCTCTCATATATTTGTATATGTTATATCTCCTGATCTATCAATTAATAGGCATGTATTCCATATATGTGCATATATTACATATGTGTATCTGTATCCATCATTCTATCATGTTTGTTTATCCATGGTCTGTCTCTATATCTGTCTCTCTATCTATCCATTCATCCATGTAACTATCTATCCATCTATTTATCTGAATAGATGCCTATCATTTAACTATTGATTGATAGATGTATGTATATTTTATTTTAATTTTCCTTCCTTTCTTTTTATCCTTAGCATAGAATTACTCTACTAGCATCAGAGTATGCATGATCAATGAGTTGATGATGTAGTTTTGTGCATGCCTCTTAATCTCAGAACATGAAGAGTGGCCAGATCTAAAACAATTAAAGCTTCATCAATAAAGGGAAAACATTAAATGCTTGCAAGCAAAGTCTGGCAAAATAGCAGCACCAAACGCAACTACCCAATATTCACACACTTTCTGTTTCTCCTACTTACCCATGCAGAGGTCACCAGCAGTGCCAACAGCTTGTCTACTTCATGTAATAATCTCCACATGTAGTTACCTTGACCTTCATGGGAGTCATCTGATCTGAACTCCCCTTTTCATGGTCTTTCTCTTCCAACCCAGAACTAACAGAAAATATTCATCCTGTCCTGTCAGAAGGAATAAAATGAGTGCTGAAAATAGGAGTGAGTAGCTAGACAATGGGGATGAGTTAGTTTGAAGATAAGATTCTAGATTTAGAATGCTAAAGGAATCCATTTTTTTTCCTACTGAAGTTGAGAGGGGTTAAGCCATTCCAAATTAGGTCATCCCATTAATCAAATTGAGAAGACTAAGACCTCACATCCTCAGGATGCTATACTAAAGAAAAATGCTTTTAAATTCAATGAAGTGAAAGTAGGACTGAGAAATAAGGAGGGAAGTCTGATACTAAGTATTAAACATAGAACCTCCCCCTCAAAACAATGTCTGATGGACCAAAAATTAAAGAGAGATTGTTTGGGTATAAGTTTAATTTACAAGCAGAGAAATCTATAAGACTCATAAAGACAGAAGATCATAGCAGTAAGAATTCACAAAGGATCATAAGCAAATGGAGATTATATTGTACTTTAGAGGGGTGAACCAAAAAGAAACAAAGACAAATAATTTTGAATATTTCCCAGAATTCATATGATAATGGTAAGGAAGTCAAGAGTATTTCAAAAGAAGAATTAAGTAAAATATCTTGAGAGAAATTTGATCATCCATTAATTTTTTTAAAAAAGAATAAAAATATAAATTACAGAAAAGTGCCAACAGAAAAAAGGATGGAGAAGCTCTCTAAATAAACAAAAGTTCTTAAAAAGGATGTGATAGATTTGACAGAAGAGAACATAACAACAACCACCCTAGAACTATGCATGAAAATCCAGAGGCATATAGTGGTTAAAATTTAATATTAACACCACCCCAAAAAAGGATTGCCTGAACACGATTACTTTAAAGGAATTGCGTCCTTACTTCTCTGCCAATACTCAAACACATTTGAAATGCTACCAATCTGCTGTTACCTAGAGGGAGAGATATGAAGAATCCATCCATGCCTATCCAACCTAGGTGGCTTTTGTGCTATCCCACATTTTTAGAGGGCATATCCAGCTAGACTAAGAACCTTCTTCAAATTTTCCTAGAATTTCAAGAATTCCAGTGGGACATTCAAAGCAGTCAAATACTTATTCCTTCTTATCAGATGTAACCAGCTGCTGCTTTCTTCCAGTCCTACATTTCCCTAATCAGATCATGTTCTTCAAAGTTTCTTCTTTATCACAAATCGCAATTATTTTTTTTTTTTGGCAAGGCAATAGGGGGGTTAAGTGACTTATCCAAGGTCACGCAGCTAGGTCATTATTGAATGTCTGAGGTTGACTATGAACTCAGGTTCTCCTGACTCCAGGTCCAGTGTTCTATCCGCTGTGCCACCTAGTGGCCCCTCACCTGTTGCAATTTTCTCAAATGCACCATAACTTTATATTTTCCTCACTATGATACTAATTTTTAATTCTTTAGAATCTGTTATGTTCTGTGGTATTCAAATATCGTTGTAATAGGGATCTGATGCATGTCATGGTGCCTCCGTCGTCACTTCTTTATGAGGAAAATCCGGGGTGCAGCGGCCGCCGCCGGGGAGACGAGGGCACCTAGCCCTGGGCTGGTACAGCGAGGACGGGCATGTGCCTCTCCGGCCCGGCGGCCCTCCTCGCGCCGGGTCTCGCCCGCCACCATGTCCGTCCGTCACGGTGGAGCCGGAGTCTGAGGACGCTGACCCCCGGGGCAGCCCATGTACTTGGAAATTCGAAATCAGTCCCATGACTGCCCTCATAAAGTGGCGAAATCTCCAGAAAATCGAAATGGGAACAGATACAGAGATGCCAGCCCATAGGATCCTGGTCGTGTTAAACTGCAAAATACTGAAAATGATTATCTCAATGCCAGCTTTGTTGCCACAGAAGAGGCACAAAGAAATTGTATCTTAACACAGGGCCCCCTTCCTGATACATGTTGTCACTTTTGGCTTAGGGTATGGCAGCAAAAGTCCAAAGCAGTTGTTATGCTAAACCAAATTGTGGAGAAAGTCAAATGTGCCCAATACTGGCCAACCAAAGAAGACCGAGTGATGCTGTCTGAAGAGACAGGATTCTGTGTGAGGCTACTGTCAGAAGCCGTCAAATCAGATTATACAGTACATTTACTAAAATTAGAAGATATTCATAGTGGTGAGACCAGGATAATATCTCACTTTCATTCTACTATGTGGCCAGATTTTGGAGTCCCTGAATCACCAGCTTCATTCCTCAACTTCCCATTTAAAGTTCGAGAATCTGGTTCCTTAAATGCTGAACATGGACCTGCAATAATTCACCGTAGTGCAGGCATTGGTCGGTCTGCTACATTTTCATTAGTTGGTACCTGGCTTGTCTTGATGGACAAAAGAGATGATCTTTTTCTGTTGATATTAAACAAGTATTACTGAATATGAGAAAATATCGAATGGGACTTATTCAGACTCCAGAACAACTGAGATTTTCATATATGGCTGTAATAGAAGGAGCAAGATTTATAATGGGAGATTCAAAGATATAGAAGCTGTGGAAAGAACTTTCCAATGAAGACGAGGCACCAAACTATGAGCATTCACCACCTCATCCAGTAATGACTGAAAAGTATAACAGAAATAAGATGGGGTTAGAAGATGAACAAAATGACAAAGTAAACCTTACAGAACTCTCCACCAAGATGCAAGCTACAATAGAAGAGAACACTGAAAGTGCTTTTCGGAAACATTATCAAGAGGACTGAAAAGCTCATACAGCTCAAAAGGTGCAGCAGATGAAAGAGGCTCAGTGAGACTGAATGAAAAAGAAAAAGGCCAAGACTGACTGACACCTAAATCTCCATGATCTGTGAATGTTCTGAAGCTATATGTTTTGAACCATTGACACGCAAAGCAAGACCTGAAGCCCTCTCCAGGAATCAAAGTGAGGTTTGATAAATCTCTAGAATGCCTCACAGTTGTCTGTTTACAACGTAAACTATACATCCAAGGGATAAAGAGCACCCACCAGCAAGAAGACTTTGCAAAATTTATAAATCTGATGTATTAAGTGGTTTTTAAATGCTTGTAAGAACTGTAGAAAGATGTAAAAGGAACATTAGGAGAGACTACTTTGTAATGTACTGCCATTCTTACTGTATTTTTTATACATTTTTGGGCAGCATTAAATATTTTTTTAAACGAAAAAAAAAGAAAATCCAGGAAGGTTGCTTCTAGAACATAGTGGTGATGGGTAAAAAAGGATGCCCCCACAGACACCATGCAACATTTTCCCACATTCTGTAATTGGTTCTGTTCTCTTAAGTATGTGTTCAAGAGGAGGCTTTTTTGCTTGGTATTCAAAAAAGATTATCTCTCTCACCCACCTTCTTTTTTGACTTAATTTGTTGATTCCTGAGTTCATGGTATGTCATGAGAAACTATATTAATCTTGGGGGTTTTGAAATGTCAAGAAAATAAGTCATAGAAATTAGGAAGTCAAAATTCAAGAGAGATTTCTGAGTAGGTTGATGCCACAAAGGAGCAATGACTGTTGTTTGGGAACCCATCACAGGGGTCGTTGAAAAGGGCGCTCCTTCAACTCACATGCCACTTCAGGATATGAAACAAGAGGCACTGATCCTAAGTAGGCACTGACCCAATTTTTAAGTCTACTTGCCCTGAGACCAAGGGGATATAAGCCACCCAAATTCAATATATAGTACCATCAAAACTAAATAGGAAGAGACAGATCTATAGACTAAATGAAGTGTTTTCTTGGCTACTTACCATCACACAAGAATATAACTACATAATACTACACAGAAATTTGATTTGGGCTTACAAATCAAATAATATAATTGATAATATGACCTAAATTGTTTTACTTATTCAGTGCTAATCTTCTTCATTCCTTTCCAGGTTCCATTTGATTTATTTTTTAAATTTTATTTCTCACTTTAGAAGATTCCTCCATCCTGGCTGTCTTCTCATTCTAGAAGGTTCCTCTGTCTCAGTAGTTCCTCTGATTCATTAGTACTTTCAAGAATCTCCATGTTAAGCAAGTGTCCATATCAGACATTTATACTCTGTCATACCTCTCTAGGATCTTCTTCTGTCTTTCTGGAATTCCATCCCCTCTGCCACACCCCACCTTTTATTTTTCCTTCACTCATCCCTCCAAATGGCAAGGCATGGCAAGTTAAGTTACTTGCCCAAGGCCACACAGCTAGGTAACTATAAAGTGTCTGAGGCTGGATTTGAACTCAGGTCCTCCTGACTCCAGGGCCGATACTCTATCCACTGCACCACCTAGCCACCCCCTTCAAATGTTTTAATTTCCTTTGTTTACTGTACTCTTCTATTAAAACATGTGTTCCTGGAGGTGCATTTGCTCTTTTTTCCCTTAGGTGTTTTCAGTACCATTCATCATGTACATATTTAGGAAATGCTAAGCTTGGGAGGAAAAAAAAAAGAATTCATCTGGAAAAACATAAGAAGAATCTCAAGGAAATTTTTTTTTTAAATGGGGAAGGAAAGAGACCTCAGAATACCAGATTAAACTTAGAATATTAAGCAGTGAACTTTGAAAATTGTTAATGATTTAAAAAATATAGTGGTCATTAATTAGAATAGAGTAGTTCCTCAGCATATTGAAGAAATTGGATTCTGTAGCCTAGAAGTCAATAAACCCAAGGATTCCATATGCTGGGCTAGTAGCAATTCACTTTTTGAAAAGTTTCTCAGAAAATGGAGCAGATTTAAATGAACACCTGACTCAATGGATAAAGATAAGCAACAAATTGATGCATGTTTAAGATATAAAATCTCACATCATTAATAAATTAGATGAACAAAGGAAAAATATTTCTTTGTGTTGATAGAGGATGAATTTATGACCAAGAAGAGAACTAAGATAGCTCACAAAAAATAAAACAGAACATTTACATTACAATAATTGTTTATTTTTTTCTGAAGCAAAATGTCATATATTTGAATTTCAAAGATAAAAATATGAATGGGAAAAATCTTTTTGAAAAATATCTCTGATAAAGACCTCAAATCTACAATATACCAGAAATTGATTAAAACTGATTTTTATATATAATGAGTTAAAATTGATAAGAAACTGGTTAAAATGAAGAAGAAGAATAAATATTCTCCAACTGAGAAACAGTCGCATAAAAATAGGCAGCATTGAATGAATGAAATCTAAACTCACAGTCAAAAAATGCCCTCATTATTGATTATAAAGTTGCAAATTAAATTAATTCAGAGTTCTTTTGTTATGATCATCAAATTGGAAAAGATAACAAAAGAGCAAAGCAAGAAATTTTGAAGGTGATGCAGAAATACTGAAAAACTGAAACACTGTTATTGGAATAATAAATTGGAACAACAATTCCAGATGTCAATTTGAAATTTTCCCCAAAAGTCATTAGAGTGTACATGTCTTTGAACAGAAATGCTGTTCTTAGACATAATTCAAAGATCTCACATAAAGAAAGAATACACACTATAATGTTATTTTATAATTAGGACATATGAATATAATGGATTATTGTTGCACAAAAAAACAAAAAGTATAAATGGATAGCTTCAGAGAAACAGTAGAGGACTTGTTGGAACTGAAGAAGAGTCTAAGAAAGCAGAACCAAGACAGGAAAAAGTATAAAATAATATTGTAAAGAAAAAAAAAACATTTAAAGATTTATATATTCTGATCAAAGGAAAAACCATCTAAGATTCCAGGTTATCCAAGAAGAAAAAAGCTTTCTTCATCCTGCCAAAATTATGATGAATTAAAGATACAAACCAAAGATACATTTTTGGAAAAGGCCATGGTGGCTATCTTTTTTGTTTGAGTAGACAGTTGTTCATAGATTTCTTTTTCCCTTCCTTTTATTTTTATTAGGGGATTAATAGGAGAACTAATAATAGCATTGAAGAAATAGAGAAGACAATAGAAAGGTAGTAGAAATTAGAAATGAGTAGCACAGTTTTGCAAGTAACATGTTGAATTTATTCTACACCTTAGAATTAAAGTCTTTGTAACAAAGAGGTGCAATTATTTGTCTTATACAATGTCTATGGAAATGTTCTCTTTTATTTGGCATTTCTCAATTTTATAATGAAAAACAAAATATGAAGAAAACAAATGTAAATATTATGAAAAACAAAAAACCAACTCAAAAATTAAATCAATATATTCATAAAACCATGACAAAAGTTATGGTTATAAAACCAACATTACCATTCTGTGCAAATGTAATATACTAGCATATTCTCCAAGAAAGACAAGACTAAAGTATATATTAATACACTCCTCAGTCTTCTTTTAGCACATTCAGGAAATATCAAAAGTGGAAAAAAAATAAAAAGAATCACATTGGGATATTAGGAAATATAAGTAAAATGATTTTTAAAAAACCCAAAGAATCATCAATGGAAGTATTTGAGATTATTAATAACAGTCATAAGAGTAGAAGGAAGGAAAACTAATTCATCCAAAATTTGTATAGCAATGAAAAATGAGGAAATAAGAAAGGATTCTAGTCTAAATTGCATTAAATATTTCAGCCAAGACACCTTAAAGATATATCAATTCAATTATAAAGTGCTCTTTATACAAATAATGGAGAACAAATACATAGAGGATATTCATGTACTTGGTTGAGTCATATCAATAGAATGAAAACACTAAAACTGCCTAGGTAAAAGATTTAATGCTGTGTCAATCAAACTTCCTTGGAATTATTCTTTACAGTGAAAGAAAATAATAAGAAAAATTGATCTAGAAAAAAAATTCACAATAGAGAAAAATGACTGAAGGGAAAAATCCTTTTCAAAACTCAGAAATATTATAAAGCAATTATCACATGATTTAGTATTGATTCAGTATTGGCTAAAGAACTAGAAAGCACATTATCCCAAAATATTATGTTTAAATAATCAAGAATGGGGGGGGGGGATAGGCTTAATAATTCAGTGTTTGAATGAACTGAGAATTTATATGACGCTCTCTACAATAAGAATTTCTGAGAAAGCTGGAAAGTAGTTTGGCGGGAAGTAGATTTAGAGAAATATCTTGCAACGTACAACCAAAAAAGGTCCAAATGGTTTAATATCTTAACTAGAATGGAAGTAGTTATCTTGCACAGCTGTGACCATGGGGACAATTCTTAACAGAATGAGAGTTGGAGACCAACAACAATAACAATAGCCACAGCCAGCAACCAAACCAGTATTACTACTAAACCGATAATATTAGAATCTAAATATATACTCATATCTATAGCCACAACTCTATTATTTATCTATACCTCTGTATCTAAATCATCCCTACCTAGATGCAACCTACTTATCTATCTAATCTATCATCCATCCATCCATCCATCCATCCATCCATCCATCCATCTATATCTATCTATCCATCCATCCATCTATCTATCCATCCATCTATCCATCCATCCATCCATCTATCCATCCATCCATCCATCCATCTATCCATCCATCCATCCATCTATCTATCCATCCATCCATCTATCTATCTCTATCTCTTCAAGGATTTGCAAAACACTTTCCAACTTTTTAAAATTTTGATTCTCACAACCACCATGGAACTAAGGTCCTATAATAATATTTTGTATAACCATATATTTTGCATCTAAGGAAACTGAGGCAGAAAATTTAGAGGCTTGTGAGAGAAATGTTTTGTAAATGTTTTCAAAAAGTTTCTGAGTCTACCCAGGGATTTTATATTGTCTTAAATTACTTTGAATGGGGTTTCTTTTTCTAGTTCTTTCTGCTGCATTTTGATAGTCATATGAAGAAATGCTGAGGATTTATGAGGGTTCATTTTATATCCTGAGACTTTGCTAAATTTGCTAATTATTTCTAGTAGTTCTTTTAGATGATTTTTTGGGGATTCTCTGGGTAGACCATCATGTCATCTGCAAAAAGTGAGACTTTTGTCCCTTCCCAATTCTAATTCCTTCAATTTCTTCTTGTTCTCTTATTGCTAAAGCTAACATTTCTAATACAATATTGAATAGTAGTGGTGATAATGGGCACCCTTGTTTCACCCCTGATCTTACTGGGAATGCCTCTAGCTTATCTCCATTGCATATAATGCTTATTGATGGTTTCAGATAGATACCGCCTATGATTCTAAGGGACAGTTCTTTTATTCCTATGCTCTCTAGTGTTTTTAGTAGGAATGGGTGCTGTATTTATTTAGTGACTTGTGTAGAACTACATATCTAGTAAAAGTCTGAGGCACAATTGAAAGTTAAGGTTAACTGATTCCAAACTCAGCACCCATACAGTCCAGATAGATTTATGGCCAATCCACAAAAGAAAAAAAGAAAACAAATGTAATTTTGATGAAATGAAATGACAAAAAAATATATTCCTGAACAAATCAATACAATTGGAATAAGAAGGGAAATTTATCATGGAAAAATATCAAACATGTCCTTTAAGGGTATGATTTTTGACATTTTTAAAAGGACAACACAAAATGAATAATTTCTCAATAAATAAATAAATCAAGTTCACAGAATGGAAGCATTTTCATAAGAAAATATTTTTGGTAATTAATGACTGCAAAGTCTTCAGATAGAAAGTAATGAACATGAATAACAAAGGAAAGTAAATATTGAAACTCAATAAAAACTAATTAAAAAAGCCCTATGATTTTGTCTCACACTGAGCAGACAAGTAAAGATGACAATAGTCAGCTTTGCAGGAAGTGTGGATGAAATTATCATTCACATATTGTTGTGCATATTAAATTGGTCCAAGTGAATTGAACTGTTCCAATTGATCTGGAAAACAATTCAAAATTACGCTTACCTAAAATGCCCTTGGATTCAGAGATCCCACTCTTGTGCGCTTTTCCTATTAGATCTCAGTCACTAAGTTATTTTTCCCCAATTTTGTATATGAGAAAATGTTTCAGATGTGCTGGCATTAGGAGATAATTTCAGAAATGACTGCAATATAAAAACAAAAGGCATTAGAGAAATCAACAAAAAATAGAAAGTTTCTGCATCAGTGAACCATTGTTCTTCAGGTTCTGGTTTGCTTTGGAGATTGTTTTTCCTCTCCCAGAATCAGTTTTTTCCTTTCCTAGCCATTTTTACTGATTGCCTTTTCCAAGCATCATGACAGATGAGTAAGCAAGCTGCATTTTGAGACAAATTCTAGCTTTAAATAGATTTTTCATTTGCAAAGCTTTGCTTTTGGTGTTTTATTTGGGGGACTCATTTGAACAGTCCTCTTTCTTATGCAGTCTGACAGTCAATTTAATTTCCCTGGCTAATAATAAATCATCCATACCATGTCTCATTTTCTTACCATTGTGTTAATGCAAGCTGAATTTCAATGGGAAAGCAATTTGGAAAATCAGTGGCAAGAAGAAATTTACTCAACATTTTTCCAATTGATACTTTCTGTAAGCACTTTGTTTAATGTTCCTTGGCAATTGAGTACATATAATTCTTTCAGATTGAAGACACCCCATGAGTGTCTCTGTGTTTTCTTCCTATAAAGCTTATAAACTAATCTTTTTTTGGAGAATGAAAGATTTCACCAAATCATAGGTTACTTTAGTGGGAAGGAAAGCCAGGGACTTTGTTTTATCTGTACCTGATAAAGATTTTCTTCTCTCTTGGTCATCCTGTCTTAGCCTGAAGATCTATAGAAATGAGCAACTCACTATCTCTAGAAGTAGGAAGTTTGATTATTGAGACAGTATCTTGGTTAGGAATTCTTTTGTCCTGTCGATTAGTAATCACACTCTCTGGATCATCTATCTATTTCTTCTACTTCTTCCCCTGGGAGCCAAGAATTTGTAGGTGGGTATCTGTGTACATACACATGTAGAGACACATATTCATAAATAATATATACACATGTGCATATATGGAATACATATGTGTGTATTTTTTTCCAGTGCTCCTTAGGATTTTTAGTTCTCTTTGAGAAAAGTGAGACATTCAGGTTGATAAAACTATTCTGATTTTTAAGAGCATAATTATTCCTATTCATTTAAATTGGAAGATTGCATGGGTCCAGAAATGTGGGGCATCTGCAGATGAGTTGGAGTAGGGAAGTGATTAGAGAGAAAAATTCATTCATGATAAAGGATGGAAATTTGGGTATTGGGAATGGCAGATCTGCATTAAGTTTTAGATCAATTGTGTTATTTTTTGCACAATCTCTTTGAGCAGCAGATTCCTCAAGGATACAGTAGGGGTTCCTGTCCTTTACCCTTTCACAGGTGCTTTCAGAACCTATCACCTAGAGCTAGGATATTCCTCAAACATCTTTTTAAAAACATTTTTCATTCATTTGTACACGCATATTTCCAAGTTACAAAATTTCCATCCACCCTCCCTTCCCACCCCCACCCCCCAGCAGGGAGCAGTCAGGTTAATTTTACATACATATTTTGTTAAATATATTTACAAATTAGTAATTTTTTAGCATGAGGAGTTAGGATTGAGAGAAAGAGATACATAAAAGATAATTTTTATAAAGTGTTCATCACATTTCTTTGTGTTTTGTCTTGTTTTGTTTTTCTTTCTCTGGTTGGGGATAACATTGTCCATAACCAGTCAAATACAATTATTCTAGCTCTGGATTGTCGAGAGGAGTTGCGGAAGGTTGTTCATCTCATAATGCTGTTGATATGTACATTGTTCTCTTGACTCTACTCCTCTTGTTCAGCATCAGATCCTGTAAGTCATTCCATCAAACATCTTATTTCCCACCTGATTATACTCTTTTTGACCTTCTTTGACCTCTCCTGTCTTTCTCCCCTTTCCATCTTTCTTTAGTGTGTTGTCTTCCTCATTAGTTGTCTCATTAGAAGGAAGAGCCTGTCTTCTTTTTTGTATTTGTCACTCTAATGTTTAGTATGGGGTGCTTCATATATAGTAGGTACTTAATAATATTTCCCCGCTAACTATAGCTTTCAAAATTGCTTCAAATCTCTCCCCACTCCAAACCATCATGTTTCCCAATAGCCAAAATGATTATCTTAAAGTATCTGCAAGTCTAATTGTATCAGCTGGTTCCCCAGCTCCAATGAACAACCTCTGATAGCTCCCTCTAGGATCCAATAGAACCTGGTCCCTTCCTATGTTTCCATCCTTGTTGCATTCTATTTCCTTCACTGCATTCTGTGATCCTGCTTGCTGTTCATCGATGTCACTCTCCATCCTGTCTGTGCCTTTGTTCAGGATGCCCCCCTGTCTAGACGGCAGTCCCTTCTTTCAGAGGTTATTCTCCACTTCTGTCAAGGTTCAGTTCCAATATTCCTATTCTCGGAGGCTTTTCTTAGTTTCCACTTTTCTCCTCACTTCTGCTAGTGCCTTATTCCAAGGTTACTTTTCATATATTATGTATGCATCTTGGATATGGTATCTCTCTGCCTCACTATTCCTTAAGAAGTAAAATTGCATCTTCATTTAAATTGCAACACATTGTAGAAAGACATTAATAAATGCTTTCATTCCTTGTTTGATGAGTCTTTTGGCATTAAAAGTCCTTCACAATCTACCCCTAGACTATCTGTACAGGCTCATTTCATCTTATTGACATATCCTCTTATAATCCAGCCAAACTGTTCTGTTTGGTTTTCTAAGACTAGAATATAGAATATAAAATGTCAGAGATAAAAGGAAACTTTGAATGATGTATAACTTGCCATAAATAGGACTTTGAACATTGAATAGAAAGGATCAGAGTTGAGAGAGACCTTGGGAAGCTCTTGGTAGAGTTGCTTGGGAATGGAGACCACAGGACATGGAATAACATTGGAAGGGACCTTAGAACTTCAAACCCAGTTATTATAGATAGAAGGAGACTCAGATCAGGCAGGTTAATTTTCATGGTGCCATCTTTGAGGAATGCAGGGAGTCTGTAAGGTCAAAACTATTTTTATAATAATACTAAGATGCAATTAGTGTATTAAAATATCCCTCCCATTTCCAACTATATTATCTGTAATATAATTTTATTCAGGATCTTTAACCAAAATAAGATACTGAATGTAGGAGGAGATATTAGAATTTATCTGTCTTTCATTAGAGCAGTTAGATTTGTAAGCTTATGCAAAACAATCCAACTCTTCACCTTAATTTTTTTTATTTTTGGAAAATAGTTCTTTTCATAAAATATATAATTTTCTTTAACATGAAATGGGTTAATTAGTGTTATTTAAAAACAATTGGCTATAGTTTTTTAAAAATTATTTTAAATTCGATAAATAAAGATATGACATAGAGGTAGCTCAGACTGGTTTATGAGCATCAGTTGTTAAATTTTTATTGAAAGTAAATAGAGGGGCAGCTAGGTGGCACAGTGAATACAGCACCGGCCTTGGAGTCAGGAGTACTTGGGTTCAATTCTGGTCTTAGACACTTAATAATGACCTAGCTGTGTGGCCTTGGGCAAGCCACTTAACCCCATTTGCCTTGCAAAAACCTGAAAAAAAAGTAAATAGACCTGGGGGGCAGCATGGTGGGGCAGTGGATAGAGCACCAGCCCTGGAGTCAGGAGGACCTGAGTTCAAATCCGACTGCAGATACTGAATAATTACCTAACTGGGTGACCTTGCACAGGTCACTTCACCCTATTGCCTTACCAAAACCAAAAACCAACAACAAAAAGAAAGCATCCACACCTCAGATAACAGCAACTGCTTTCGGTCCATACTTAATTTAGTATTGATTTTCTAGATGAGAAAGTAATGGAAAAATATGAATAATGAAACTCTAAAAGTGTGTCGTGCATGCTTTTGTTCTCCTAAGACGCTGCTGTTAACATTTATTAGCAAATTGCTGTATATGCCAGACTTTCAAAGTTATTGGCTTCTTGACTAACTTTAAAGAGTAGAGAGGAGTATGAGATCAAAATGTTCTTGTTCACTCTCATTTATTAATAGGGAAAAATGCAGAGATAAATGAGATGACAATGTCCAAGATTAGTATAGGGCGCAGAAAGAAATGGGGAAAGGAAAATGAAACCATGAGAACTTTCTTTACTTCCATCTTAACGTTCCCCCAAGACAGTTCAAATCAACTTAATATATTTTTTAATAATTTAGATCGTAAGGGAAGACTGTTGAGTTATAACAAGTGAGGGGAATGATAGTCTTAGAAAAACATGGATAGACTTGCACAAAATAACAAACAGGGAAATGAGCAGAACCAAGCAAAGAACATTATAGGCAGAAACAATCATATTGTTTTAAGACAACTTTGAGCAAAAAAGTCAGTTTGATTCTCCTAAATACCCAATTTAATCAAGCAGGACTGAAGAAGGAAGACATCCAGAGAAAGAACTGAAAAATAGAAGTATATGTAGATTTATTTTTCCTTCTACAACATATTTGGGTTTAATCATGGCCATCTGTAGGGTCAAGGGTAGGGAAGGAAAAGGAAAAAAAATAGCATAACTTGTTTGTAACTGTAAGAAGAATAGGGGCAGTTAGGTGGTTCAGTGGACAAAGCACAGGCCCTGGAGTCAGGAGGACCTGGGTTCAAATCTGGTCTCAGACACTAAAAATTACCTAGCCATGTGGCCTTGGGCAAGCCACTTAACCCTATTTGCCCTTGCAAAAAAAAAAAACTAAAAAAAAAAGAATATAACACCTTGGAAACAATAGATTTGCAGTTTCATGCGCAATATTATTATTGCACTGCTTGTTTTATTCCATAAATAAAAATAAAATAAATTTAAGAAATAATTTCATGTCTGTTCACTTTGTCTCAAGTAAATTCTTTAGTCTCATTTTTATTATTTCATTGCTCAAGATCTCCTTCCCATATAGGGTCCAGGTGGAAGGTGACCCAGTCCAGGAAGTTAGGCCAAATTCCAAATGAAGACTTTCAAGAATAATGAAGCTTGATGCCTTTGGACCTTGGCTAATTAAAGCAAGTCAGTACCGCACTAGATATTATACTTGGCTTATATTCTAGGAAAGGTATGTCATTGTAATAGATCTACCAGGCATAGAAACAACATTATGATAAGAACATACGACATGAATTTTACTTTAGTAATTTAAGCCATTTACA
This sequence comes from Macrotis lagotis, assembly GCF_037893015.1. NCBI lineage: Eukaryota > Metazoa > Chordata > Mammalia > Peramelemorphia > Peramelidae > Macrotis > Macrotis lagotis. The sequence continues at coordinate 16,066,389 of NC_133658.1, read as the reverse complement.
TTCATTATTATTTTAATTAATTTCATTAATCTTTCTCCTCTTTCAGAATTGAGCTTATTGCCAAGGGGTTTTTTTGTTTGTTTCCTGTGTTCTCTCTATATGACTTCTAGATCTGTATAAGAAGTACTAGTCTCTGTTTCCCTTTATCTATCTCTGTCTCTCTGTATATGTCTTGCTCTTTGTCTCTCTCTCTCTCTCTCTCTCTCTCTCTCTCTCTCTCTCTCTCTCTCTCTCAAAGTCTCCAGTCTTCTTGAATCCCCACTTGCCTATTAGACATCTTACCAAAGATGCTTCATAGGCTTCTCAAATTCCACATGCTCTAAACAAAAATCATCACATTCCTCCTTAAACCAGCTCCAAGATATTTTCTTCCAAAAACCTTCCTATTATTGTCAGGGATATGACCATGGCCCTAGGCACCTCAGTGTCATGCTCTGCTTCTCAATCTCACCCACACCTATTTAATCAGTTAACAAATCCTATTTCCACGGCTGCACCATCTCTCATCTCTGGACCCTGCTGTTCATTCACATAACCAGCATATTAATTGAGCCCTTTACTAATTGCCTTCTGCAATATGGGGATAGGTTATGAATTGGTCTTCTCTCAAGTTGTTTCCTCTTCAATCCATTCTCCACAGAGAAGTCAAAGTCATTTTCCTAAAGCATAGGTTTGACCATGACACTGGCTAATGCAAAAATAGATACTAGTTGTTCTCTATTCCTTCTAGAAGAAGCTTTAAAAACATTCTGCTTGAAATAAAATTTATTCAATTTTGACTCCATATTATCTCTCCAGCCTTCCTAAACAGTACATCCCTTTTTATATTCTAAGGTCTGGCCCTATACACTGACCTATTGTTGCACACACACATACACACACACACACTCAACACATACCCATACATACACACATACTCACACACATTCACATATAACACCACATGCACACATACTACACACACACACTTACACACACATATTTTCACCACACACACACATACACACACACACACACACACACACACACATTCCCACACACACTCATACCCACAGTGATCAGCTGGACTTATGGGCAAAACCCTCCATGGGTAACAACTATACTATGGAGAGGAAAGTATGACTGAAGTTATTTTGATAGGGGAAGCTAAAAATTTGAGATATAACAAAATTATTAATGGAAATATCAAAGAAGAGATGATGGGAAGTTAGGTATAATTTTTCTGACTTAAACAGCATCAAACCCCATATAGAGTAATTTATGATCATTACTGAGAAAGAGGGAAATAATGTTAATTGTTACAATTGCATTATTTGAGCATGTATATATAAAGAAGTGATGAATAAGGAAAAAACAGAAGCAAAATTTACTCAAGATTTGTCAGAAAATGTTACTAGAACATTGAACACTCAGAAGAAGACTTTGCAAAAATCTTTATCATTTGATTAGTGCATTACAAACTTCTTTAATAAACAATTTGTGTTGGGGAAGAATATATAGATTTCAGCAACAAATTGTATGATTGTATTTTCCACCTGTAATTGGTACATGTTACATGGTATTATAGAAACAGAAATATAAATAATAATTTCAGCTTTGTTGTAATTTTGATATTGATCATTTGTCATTTGTCTCTGATTTAAAAAACTCTTTTGCTATTGAAGATTTTTATAAATTGTCTAAAGATATCCAAATCACCTCCCAACAAGATTTGATTCCTGAAAAGACAGACAATAAGATAATTAAATGGTTTCACCATCCCATCCTTTTGGGGCATTGGACCCAGAGTATTATACAATTATGTCTTATATTAATTCTCTTTATGCTTCTCTTTTGTTATTTACCAAGTTTTTTCAAAGTATTTTTTTCTATTACCTAAGCTACCATATGCTATCAATAGATTTCAGGATCATGCTACTCAGGTGGAGCATCAGGTTGGGCAATTGTGAGGGTGTTGTGTAAACAGAAAAGAGAGAAGTGTAGAGACTGGTCAAGAGGTCAGTTATGTGAGGAAAACCTGAGCTCTGGTGACCCTTGAGCTGAAAGCTTCTACAGAACTCTGATTTGATAACACAACTGAGTCATTCTTGACTTCGCTATTTGATCAGCTCTGTTTCCAAACTTCTTGACCTTGGTCACATCCTGCTGGGTTAATTCCTGCCCATAACAAAGTTACATCATTCTTTTTATCCTGTATGTTAATTTTGTGATTTTCTCCTTTAAGAACTGTTTAATGTTTTCAATAAACTGGCTCTGTCAGTTGTCCTGCTGATATTCCCCACCTGAGTGTATACTGTTTTCTTTTCTCTCCTGAGCTGAATGGATCCCCTGCTGGTCAGAGGATCACAACAATCAGCCTTTGCCCTGGCTTCTCCCCTGACTGGAAGGCTGTCCCTCCTCAGCTCTCATTTTATAGAAGCACTAATTTCTCCAAAATTCTGTTCAAATCTCACCATCTACAGGAGGTTTTTCAATCCCTCTCCTTCCAATTTTGTCTAACTCTTTGTGACTCTATTTGTGGTTTTTGTGGAGATGATACTGGAATGCTTTGCTATTTCCTTTTCCAATTCATTTTACAGATGAACTGAGAAAAACAGAATTGAGAGACTTGCCTGACTTCTCACTGAGTAGCTTTCCATCTTTGGAAGGATATGCTATGTTCATATTTATGCATGTTTGCCCCTCCTGGATGGCATTGATTTTTTTTTTATTTTTCTCTTTACATTTCCAATCCTTAGCATAGTTTGCTATGTAAGGAGTAACAAATGTATAGAGATTAATTTATGATCAATTTGTGGTTTATCAGATTTTTAGTTAAACACAATTGTCTTAGAAAATTTTATTCTGAATTTAAACATCAAATAACAACCACGACAACAGTTTCTGTGCACCTTACAGAATACAAAAAAGATTCTCTATGAAAACAAGATCTTCATCTTTATATTATTTTCCCTTTTACTCTACCTATAAGGATTAGGAGACTTGCTTTCCCTATGACTGTTCTCTCCCCAGCATTATTTACTGTCTGCACCCACCCTCCAATCAGATATAGTTGTTTATTTTTTTCCTCAAAGTCATTGTGTTTCTACACTAAATTTTGTGTTTTCTGTTCCTCTTTAACCATTTTATAGTGATTTACAGTGTTCTACTGATGTTTCCCAAATGCTCTATTTCACATTTGTTTCTCTACTTCCGAAACATTCCAATTTTGAAAAATAATGCCTTCTTCTATCCCCTTCTTCCTTTTATCCCACACTAGCGATTTCCTTCTTACTCTTTTTTTTTTCTCTTCAAATTCTCAGTACAGAATCATTGGAACTAAGGTCCTCTGTTTTTTGTTTTTCTTATTTTATTCTGTCAAATAACTTTTGGATATCCTTAAAATATCCTTCAAAGCTATTAAGATTCTAAAGGAATATTTACTTTTACTCTCTCCCCATTAGAATGCTAATGCTGTTTCATAAAGCTCATTCCAGTTGCTCAAATAATTTTTTTAGGTGTCTCTACACTCGTTTTTTTTCAGTCTTCCTACTTAGTGCTGATATTTTCATCATAAATCAATAGAAGTATTCCTCTACAGTAAAGGTCAATTTTTATCCCTCAGCTTTTCAGGATAAGCTATTCTTTGTTGTTAGGTTATGATTTTTGCTTTTTTTGGAATATCATAGTCCAAGATCTCCTTTTATTTATTGTATGAGTGACTAGAACTTATGTGGTTCTCATTGCAGTTCCTTGGTATTTGAACTGACTCTTTCTGGATGCTTGAAGTGTTTTTTTATTTGATTATGTTTCTCTGAATTTATGATATTCTTGGAAAGTATTCTTTCTGGAGATGATGGTCGAATTTTATTATTTTCCCTTAATTTCTTTTTTTTTAGGTTTTTGCAAGGCAAATGGGGTTTAGTGGCTTGCCCAAGGTCACACAACTAGGTAATTATTAAGTGTCTGAGGCCAGATTTGAACTCAGGTCCTCCTGATTCCAGGGGTGTTGCTCTATCCACTGTGCCACCTAGCTGCCTTCTATTTTCCCTTAATTTCTAATGGAACTTGGCAGTTTTCAATTATTTCCAGAAGGGTCTTGGAATTTCCCTGTTTTTAAGTAAAGTTTTTCAGTGTCTTAAATCAAATTTTCAGTGTCTTACCTTCTTCCACTTTGACCTATTTTATAGGTTTTTAAATATCAAATATTTTTATATTTTCTTTTACTTTTGAATGTTTTGTATTTTTCTTCATATATATGTATATATGTATATGTATATATATATATACATATATATATATATATTCTGTCCATATCATTCTGACTTGAGAGCAAATAGGTGCTTAGAGATATAGTAGGGTTGGCATAGGGAAGCTTACATTCTTCTGAGTACAGATCTGGCCTCAGACACTAGCCGAGTGACTCACAGCAAGTCTCTCAATTCTGTTTTTCTCAGTTCATCTGTAAAATGAATTGGAAAAGGAAATGGCAAAGCATTCCAGTATCTTCTCCACAAAAACCACAAATAGAGTCACAAAGAGTTAGATAAAATTGAAAGGACTGAACAACAATAATACAAGTGGTTAGGATGTGATTTTTCTTAGCAGAAAGCTAAATTTCCCTCTTTGATGTTCTTAACCTTGTTTTCTCAAGGTACATCCAAATCATTTGGTCAGAAAAATCTTTCTTCCTCTGTTGTTTTGGGTAAAGACTATTTTTTTTCCCAAAATAATATGTTGTAAGCTCATTCATTCTCATACCCAGGTCATTTCAAAAAATCTTATTTTTTTAGTTTTGCTTTTGCTTTTGCTTTTCACAATGACTTTCAAAGACCACCTGTCTATTATATTGTTGGAATGAGATCTACAAGATGGAGGGAGGGTCCAAAGAAATCATATTAGGAATCCTTGATGTATTGTTGTAGCTTGTTTTTGCTGTCATTGTTAGCAATATTTAACTTTTCAAATTAATTTTAAATTTTCAGTTTTTAATTTGCAGATTAATTTGAATTTCCTTAAGACTTCTGTGTTTATACAACACAATTACCCAGTAGGAGACTTCCTACTGGACTCCTTTCTTGTTTCTCTCAATGCCAACCAATTATTCATATATCTCAATCTTGATATTACTTTGATTTGAAATAGTACCATAGATTTAGTTGTACCTTGGATCCAAACAATTTTATTATACAAATTACTCCCATTCTAATACTTTTTATTCCAACCAAATCAATCTTGCTGTTTCGCATACTTAGCACTCCATTTCTCACCTCTTTACTTCTGGAATTGTTTTTGCTCATCCTTGAAATATATTTTTCTCTTAGACATAATGATTCTGCATTTCCCTACCTTAGCATATTTTTACCAATGAGATCATTCAATTTAAGTTTTTATAACCTTGGTTTGTATTGCGTGAATATAGATATAAAAATGTTTAGTGTCTGGAGTAAACCAGGCTTTTAATAGATACTTGCTAAATAACTAATTGAATATAGACTAAATATTCCATCTCTTGGTCTCAGTCTCTTTTGCAAACAAAGAAGCATAATAATATTTCCCCCAATGCTTTGAATGACATATTTTGAAGAAAAAAACAGACAAAAAAAAATAAAACCTATGATTAAGATGAAATCATAGATAAAAAATACTTTGAAAAGCTGAATGTGATCCATGGAGAAACCAGGATTAGGTGATAGAAAGACCATTGGACTTGAAGTTGGGAGAAATTTAAATTCAGATTTCACCCTCTTCCACTGTGTGACTATAGACAGGTTGCTTGCCCTTGTGACATAAAAAGTTTTGGAGACATAGTTTATGGGTAATTACCCATTTTATTAGCAACACTTGTATCTTATTAAAAAAAAACAACTCCCAGTCCATGGGTGGTAACGGGGTCAGACAGTTGATCAGAGAGAGATCACAGGGGTCTCTTTGCTAGGATTAAAGCAGGACTCTGTTGCTTTGGCCATAGTCTGATCTGAGTCACAGCCCTGGATGACAGTACCAGAGGGAGAAGCTTCACTGGCATAACAGAACTTGTACTACAGGGCAACAGGGACCCTCCTCTCACTTTCAGAGTAAAAAAGAATGTTTGTGGTCACTCACAGATGAAAGCAGAGGCCAGAAGAGTAGTAAATACCTCTCCTTAGATCAGAAAAGTCTTGGAAGAATTGAAAATTTGCAGGTCCCTTGAAGCATCTTTGAAAAGTATTTTCAAATAAGTCCTGAAGTTTGGGAAAGCAGACTCTCATCATGGAAGCAAAGATATACTTTTTAAATTTTTTTTTAATTTTTAAGTGACTTACCCAAGGTCATACAACTAGGTAATTATTAAGTGTCTGAGGCCAGCTTTGAAATCAGGTCCTTCTGACTCTAGGACCAGTACTCTATCCACTGCACCACCTAGCTGCCTGCCTACTTTAACAAGGCTATAAGTCAAATAATAGTCTGGAAAAATTGAGCATAAAAGAAAAGAAAAACAAAAAAGCAAACAAAAAACTTTGAGCATAGGTAGTTACTGTGGTGATTAGGAAGATCAAGACTCATATTCAGAAGATATAAAAGTTGAAACTCATATATTCCAAGGCTCCAAGAAAAAAATTGATCTTAAGCCATTGGAAGAGCTCAAAATGAATTTTGAAAATCAAGAGACATAGAGGAAAAATTAGAAAGAGAAATATGAGTAATGCAAGAAGCTCATGGCAAAAGAGTCAACAGCTTGTTACAAAAAAAGCAAATAAATAAGAAAAAGCAGCTTAAAAACAAAATTGTCCAGTTGGTCAAGGGAGTATAAAAAGCCAAGGAAGGGGACAATGTCTTAAAAAGCAGAGTTGGCCAGATACAAAAGGAGGAACAAAAGTTCACTGAAGAAAATTATTCCTTAAAAATTAGAAATAAGCAAATGGAAACTAATGACTTCATGAGAAATCAAGAAACAATAAAATAAAACCAAAAGAATGAAAAAAGAAGAAGAAATTATGAAGTATCTCATTAGAAAAAATGTGATGTAGAAAACAGATCTAGGAGAGATATTTTAAAACAAAATTGGACTACTTGAAAGCCGTGATCAAAACACTCCAAACAAGAAATTTTCAAAGAAAATAATGTAAAATGGAAATTGAAAGAATCTACCAATCACACCCTGAAAGAGATTCCAAACTGAAAACCCCCAAAAATATGATAGCCAACTTTCATAGCTCTCAGATCATGGAAAAAATATTGCAAGCAGCCAGAAAGAAACAATTCAAGTATTGCAGAACCATTGTCAGGATAACACAAGATTTAGCAGCTTTCACGTTAAAATATTTGATGGTTTGAAATATATTGTTCCAGAAAACAAAAGCGCTTACGACAAAATATCAACTATCTAGCAAAATTGAGCATATTATTTCAGGAGAAAAGATGGACATTCACTGAAATAAGGGACTTGATGAAAACACCAGAATTGAACAGAAAATTTGACCTTCAAATACAAGACTCAACTAAAGCATAAAAAGCATAAAATGGAAAATCATAAGAGGCTTAATAAGGTTAAACTGTTTACATTTCCATATGGGAAGATGATACTGGTAACTCTTAAGAACTTTTTCGTCATTAGACAGTAAGTAGGAGTAAAAAAATGTCCCCCCACATACATACATACGTACACATATATGGCACAAAGTGAGTTGAATATCTAAAAATATTTAAAAAGTAAAATTAAGGGAAGAGAGAGGAATATTCTGGGAAAAGGGGAGAGGAATGGGTGTAATATAATAAATTATCTCCAATACAAAGGGTAAGATAAAGTTTTTGTAGTCAAGCAGAAAGGAGGTGAGGAGAAGTGAGTAAACTTTACTCTCATTAGAAAGAGGGAATAATATACAGCCTCGAGTGAGTATAGAAATCTATCTTACACTACAGGAAAGTGGGAGAGGAAGGTGATAAGAAAAAAGGGGGGGAGGGTGATAGGAGAGCAGATTTGGAGAGGGGGCTAGTCAGAAGCAAAACACTTTTGGAAGGACAAGCTTAAAGGAGAGAGAAAATAGAATAAAAGGTGAAGAAATAGGATAGAGAAAATGTGATTTGAAAGACCAACTGAAAAAAATTGAAGTAAATTTCTCTTATAAAGACCTCAATTCTCTAACATAGAGATCTGAATCAAATTATTAAAAATAAGAGCCTTTCCCAATTGATAAACCATTGCAAGATATGAATAATTTTCAGATAAAGTAATTACAGCTATACATAACTGAAAAAAATGCTCTCACTATTGTTTATATGAATTAAAACAATACTGAGCTACTACCTAATATCTATTAGAAATGCTGATAGAACCAAACAGAAAAGTGACAAATGTTAGAGGGGAGTTAGGAAAGATGAGACATTAATGCATTGTTGGTGGACTTGTGAACTGACAACCATTTTGTAGAGCAATTTGGAGCTATTCCCAAAGAACTATGAAATCATGCATAGCCTCTGACCTAGCAATAATACTACTATGTCTATACCTTAAAAGAGTTTAACAAAAACAAAAAAGTAAAATTACCTATATGCACAAAAAATATTTATAGCAGTTCTTTTCTGCTATAAATTGAGGGGATGCCCATCAATTGGGGCATGGATGAAGAAACTGTGGTATGATTATGATGGAATGTTATTTTTCCTATAAGAAATGATGAACAGGATGCTCTCAGAAAAACTGAATAAGACTTCCACGAGCTTAAATAAGATGAAATGTACTGCATACAAAGTAATAACAAAGTTTCAAGATGATCATCTTTGAATAACTTAACTGTTCTCAGTGTTGCAATAATCCAAGGCAACTCTGAATTACTTATAGTAAAAAATGCTAACCACCCCCAGAGAAAGAACTGATGGTGTCTGGGTACAGATTGAAGATGCTTTTTAACTTTATTTTTCTTGAGGATTTTTTTCTACATTTTTCCACAATAGATTATAATTGAAATGTTTTGCATGGCTACACAGGTATAACCTGTATTGAATTGCTTACTTTCTCAATGGGGAATAGAGAGATGGAGAGGGAGGAAGGGAGAGAATTTGAAAGTCAAAGTTTTTAAAATTAAAATATTGTTTTTACAAGTATCTGGGGAAATATAAAATCCCAAATAAATAAAAAAAGAAAATATTTTTTTAAAAGTACTAGGGTAAAGATGCAAGAACAAAGGCAGCCCTTGTTCTTTAAGAGTTTAGCATTTAATTAGGAAGGAAGGCAGTAAATATATAGGGAATAAAGGTCAGGGAGAGATATTTTGGTTGGTAAAGTCAGAGGAATGGTGACTGGAGTCATAGGAGAGTAGATGAACAATCCCTGTTACAGAATCAGGGCAGTATTGATTTGATAAGGATTCCAAACCTGAAGGACTCCTATGCATAGTAGGGTAGTTAGTTACAAGATAGCAGAGGTGAAATGAAAGATATAGCTGGTTTGATCTACATATGATGAGCCACACGAGCCACTCACTAATCTCTATAAAGGGACCAGTAAGGAAGTTGTAAGTTTAAAATGTTATTAGCCTCTCGGACAATAGTATGAAGCTAAAATGGACCTGGATCCTTCTCACCATATACTGTCTTAAAAAAATGAAAAATCAACATTATCCATGTTGATTTATTTTTATTTATATTACTAACATTTCCCAATTGCATTTGAAGTTTGTTGGCCATTAGAGTTTTGAGTTTTATGACCATGTATTTGATAATTCTACTTTATGGCAGTATGATTCTAGTCTGAAAGTGGAACTGAAGTTGTTAGCTTATATAAATAGATGAATAAACTAAAATGAAGGAAGAAATCAAGGAAGAAATTAATGATTGAACACATAGATGCATAAAATTAATGAATGAATTAGACGGCACAGAACTATTTCTTTATCTAGTTTTGTAGTAGACTGGCACAGTCCCATGCTTCATATGAATATTTAAAGGTCTTGGTGGATAGTAATGTTGGGGGTGGAGATGGGAAGGGAGGCAATAAATTTTGAGGCAATTGCTCAGTTCTATTGCCTTATCTCTTGAAATCCACTAAAACTGCAAATTCTGAGAAATAAAATTCCTTGAGATGATAAATATTTCATTCTATAGATGCTTCCATTTAAATATTTTCTTATGAAATCAAATGTCATAATTAAATTTTATGGATTTCCTGGTTCTTGTTGTCCTTTTAGCTTATGCCTTATCATCTGGTTTCATAGCTTGCAGTAGTTCTTTGCTCCTGTCTGATATGCTTTTAGATACATAAATAAAGATGAGGCTATGAGAGAGAGAGAGAGAGAGAGAGAGAGAGAGAGAGAGAGAGAGAGAGAGAGTTGCAGAGGTTGGAATGAGGAGGAAGGAGTCTTTGGTGGGGCAGCAGTAGTCTCTCAGATGCACCCCTCTCCTTATGATTTTCTGAGCATAACCCATAGCACCTTGTGCTGGGGATGAAAGAATACAATGACACCTTTTTAAAATTTTTTTGCAAAAGGAGAAGACTTTCCAAGAGACCAGACTTTATAGCAGGGAAATGGTTGCAACTGAATCTTCACTAAGAGAAATCTTGTAATGCTGAAACAGTCACTGAAGATTTTGGGATACGACAGAACATAACTAGAAATTCAGAAATGAAAGCCACTTTTAGTTGTTGGGGTGAATAATTAATAATAATAATAATAGCAGCATTTGAAACAGTATAAATATATACATATATATACACATAAATGTATAGTGATGTATGCATCCATCCATACATAAAAGCACACACATATTACTGACTAGGTAATAGGCAGCCTGGCACTGGACTAAATTCTTTTAAATTATCTCATTTGAATTCCATAATATCCCTGGGAGATAGCTGTTATTATTCTCCATTTTAAAGATAAGAAAAATGAGACAAGCAAAATTTAAATGACTTTTCCAGGATCACACAACTTGGACGATGGAGCCCTAGTCTTATATTTCTTTGTTATTGAGGTAGTTATAGGGATCATGGGAGTTTAAGAGGTTTAAAGACTAGAAGACCAGCATCTTAGAAAGAAGACAGAATTTGGACAGAGAAGACTGTAAGTCCAGGTAAATGAATTTATTTAGGAGGAGTATAAGTGAACCAGGAATCAATAGATAGGATCAACAAAGGCATTTAGAGAGATCATTGCCAAATCATGACATGAAAAGAAAACTAGCAGTAGAAATATGGGGAAGAAAAGATGCTTTGATGGACAATGTAATGATGGCAGTAGAAGGGATAAGTGGTTATTGAGTCAGAGGTCTGGGTTCAAGTCTTGTCTTTTCCACTTGATCAAGTTGTGTGACCTCAGTTTCCTCCTTATAAAATGAGAGGATTGTAGATGACTTCTACGATAGCATCCAGGTCTAAATTGATGAGCATAGTTGCAGGGTAGATGGTAAGGAATGAAGGACCTTAAGGTAATCCAAGAGCAGATCATAAGCTTTGGTGGTCCATAATCGTTTAAGAAGAAATAGAATGGTGACTCCCATTTCTTTCAAGTGACATGATGCATCAAGCAAACTTACTATCTTTTGGTTAGTTGGCCAAGGGAGGGATTGAAGGAAAGGCAGAGAAAGAAGCATGACCAAACAAGAAACGAAAAATAGATGGGACTAGAAGGTGACCTCAGAAGCCATCAAGTCCTAACTTCTTCTTTTGCAGATAAACAGAGGCCCAGATTTGAGTTTACATGCCATAGTGAACAAATTTAGTCAGAGGGTCATTATTTATATTGAGGATTTTTAGAGCCACAGTCTTCACTTCATTACAGGAGAAGCTCATTTCAAAGGGATTGGAGAGAAAAGAATGGAAGAGGGAAAAATTTGAAAGTTAAGAATGATTTTGTCAATGATTTGTTGAGATGATGAGGTAGGGAAATAAGGTTCTAGTCACCCTTGATTCCTTTGTTGTTTCTACACTTTTCTCTGATCCATGGCTAGTACTGATAGCATAAAGAACGTTGCCTAAGGTGTGCACATGATGGTCATCGAATCCTGGGAAGTGAGAGACATTTGAACCAACCAACAAGTCAGTGATTTGATGTTTGCTCTCAATGGGAAAGAGGTAACATCAGAAATGTTGGCAAATAAAACAAGACCCAGTTGCCCCAGACTTATCCATGAGTATAATGATCATCAATTGGTGGAAATAGAAAGTACAAGAGATTTCTGAAAATCTAATCTGGGATGGTCCAACTTGGGGAGTAGGAGAATAACCTTCTTTCTACCATTACATATATAGATGTATCTTTTTTTACAAGACAGTGGGATTAAGTGACTTGCCCAAGGTCACACAGCTAGGGAATTATTAAGTGTCTGAGACTGGATTTGAACTCAGGTACTCCTGACTCCAAGGCCAGTGCTCTATGCACTGTGCCACCTAGCTGCCCCATAGAGTGAGTATCTTTAATGGCTACTCATTTTTCTTCCTGACCTGTAGTGTACCAGCATACACAAATACATGTATAAATACAGATAGAAATTGAGCACAGTGCAGTTCTATTCTTAAAAAGTGTTGTTTTACTTCTCACACAAATAAAATTAGGTTTAAATAACAGGACAAACATCAACTGCTCATGGATAGGTAGAGCTAATACAATAAAAGTGACAATTCTAGCAAAACTAAACTACTTGTTTAGTGCCCTACCAATCAAAATTCCAAAATAATCCTTTAATGAATTAGAAAAAGTTGTAAGTAAATTCATATGGAGAAATAAGAAGTCAGCAATTTCCAGGAATTCAATGAAAAAAGTGCAAAAGAAGGCTTAGTCTTACCATATCTAAAATTATATTATAAAACATCAGTCATCAAAACTGTCTGTTATTGGCTAAGAAATAGAGTGGTGGACCAGTGGAAAAGACTAGGTCCAACAGCAGGAAACAATTACAGTGATCTGCTGTTAATAAACCCAGAGTCCAGCTATTGGGATAAAAACTCTCTCTTCTATAAAAACTGTTGGAAAAATTGGAAGTTAGTAGGGAAGAAACTTGGATTAGAGCAACACTCCACACCCTATACCAAGATAAGATCTAAATGGATACAGGATCTGGACATAAAGAAACAATATTATAAGCAAGCTTGAAGATCAAGGAGTAGTTTACCTGTCAAATATATGGAAAGTTTAGCAGTTTATGACCAAAGAAGAGATGGAGGACATCATTAAAAACAATCTAGATAACTTTGATTACATTAAATTCAAAAGCTTTTGCACAGATAAAACCACTGTAACCAAGGAAATAGTAGTAGTAAATTGGGAAACAATCTTTACAACTAATGATTCTAACAAAGGACTCATTTCTAAAATATACAGAGAACTGAGTCAAATTTTCAAAAAAAAAGTCATCTCTCAATTGACAAATAGAAAAAGGATATGCAAAGGGCAATTTACAGATGAGGAAATCAAAGCAATCCATAGTCATATGAAAATTGTTCTAAATCATGACTTATGAGAGAAATACAAAGTAAAGCATCTCTGAGATACCACCTCACACTTCTCAGACCACAAAGGGCAATGATCAATGTTGGAAGGGATGTGGGAAATCTGGGGCACTAATACATTGTTGGAGGAGCTGGGAACTCATCCAAACTTTCTGGAGAGAAATTTGGAATTATGTCCAAAGGACAACAAAAATGTGCATACCCTTTGATCCAGCAATACCACTACTGAGTCTTTACCCTGAAGAGATTGTGAAAAAGGGTAAAAACATCACTTGTACAAAAATATTCATAGCAGCCCTGGTTGTGGTGGCAAAGAAGTAGAAATTAATAAATGTCCTTCAGTTGGGGAATGGTTTAGCAAACTGTGGTCTATGTATGTCATGGAACAATATTGTTCTATTAGAAACCAGGAGAGATGGGAATTCAGGGAAGCCTGGGAGGATTTGCATGAACTGATGCTGAGTGAGATGAGCAGAACCTGAAAAACATTGTACACCCTAACAGCAATATGGGAGTGATAATCAACCCTGATGGACTTGCTCATTCCATCAGTGCAACAATCAGGGACAATTTGGGACTGTCTGCAGTAGAGATACCATCTGTATCCAGAGAAAGGATTGTGGAATTTGACCAAAGACCAAAGACTATTACTTTCAAATTAGGGAAAAAACCTGTTATCTCATTATGTAATCTTGTTATCTCATACTTTATTTTTCTTCCTTAACAATATGATTCTTCTCTCATTACATTCAACTGAGATCAATACATACCATAGTAATAATGTAAAGACTAATAGAGTGCTTTCTGTGGGGGGGTGGGGGGAGGAAAGCAAGAATGGGGGGAAATTGTAAAATTCAAAATAAATAAAATCTTTCTAACATCAAAAACAATGATATTTTATGGATAAAATTGTGCAGTTATCAAACATGGGAACTGTAAAAGATAAGAAACTCAAGTCATGGTTAATATGGATAAAGAAAGAATATGGATTAGAATTCATTCAATGAGTGGTAATAATGAATACAGATTAAATGTTTGCAAAATCCAATATGGGATGATGGAAGTAGTTTTCAACAGGTTTTTTTAATTATATCTGACTTTTTGTGACTCTGTTTAGGGTTTTCTTTGCAAAGATATTTGAGTGGTTTGTTATTTCCTTCTTCAACTCATATTATAGATGAGGAAACTGAGGCAAACATTAAATAATTTGCTCAGTATCTGAGATTCGATTTAACTTCAGGTCTTCTTGACTCTAGGTCCAGCCCTATATCAAATATACCATATAGCTATCTTAAAGGAAATGGGGAAGATAAACATTTGTCATGGTATGGGGGGAAGGGGAAATAGTCCAGATCTTAGAATTTTCAAGACTTCTGATCAAAGTTTTGACATTTACCAGAGAGAGGAGCTTGGGCAAGTCTACAGCTACTACTACTATCAATAACAACAGCCATAATAAGAGTTATTAAAATTTGAAGTGTGCTATGCTCTTTACAAATATTACCTAACTTGATCTTCACAACCCTGTAAATTATAATTACTTCTTAGCTGTGATTATTCCCATTTTATTGATAAAGAAACAGAGACTGAGGGTTACACAGAGATTTATGGTTAAATTCAGATTCAGAGCTTCCCAACTTCTGGTTCAGTGATAAGTCCAATGCACCAACTCCCTGTGTAATTTACCCTTAATCCTAACCCTAGATATTTTTTTCGCTCTGTGCTCCAGTTGCCTCATCAGCAACATAAGGAAGATGTATACAAAGGCCTCTAAAATGCCTTTCAATATGGTGTATTGGAGGATTGGCATCCATGACCTTCATGTTCCCTCCATTTTTGCATCTGATATCCCTTGATCGATTCAACTTGATTCAATTCAGTTCAATGGACATTTATATAAGCACCAATGTGTTCAAAGCTGGCAATACAGGACCATCCATTGCCTCAATGAACCTACATTGTACTACACATGTTTTCTAGATTTTGAGTTGCAAAGGACTTCTTAGGTACCTGGCCCGACTCCATTATTTTATCAGTGAGGAGATTGAAGGCTAGTGAGATGAAGCGATTTATTCTGAGCCCCAAAGAAGCAATCAACAGGACTTTAAGATGCTCCTGAACTTTTAGTTTATGAATTCTAGAGAAGCACTGATTGCACACTCATGTGCTTCTTTTCTTTTCTCCAGGATCTTCATGTATTCTAGATTTTCACTCACTGTAAAATGTCTTGGGATTAGTTGAACAAATTAGGCTTGGGGATCCCTAGAAACGGTCATCTGCAAAGAAGAGGAGCGGCAAAGAGAATGAAACTCTTCCTTCCTAAATTAGCTCAGAATTTCCCACCTTCTCTATGAGTGATCCCCTGACATTCTCAAGCAGGGACTATAGAATCATTGAAATCCAGAGTTTCAGGGTTGAAAAACGTCCTCCAACACATGAATGTCTATTGCAAGTAATCATGCAATCGTTCTACGACCTTCAAAGAGAATGATCTCATAGGCTACCTGCCCCGGCTATTGGCATCATCCAATCATGCTATTTTGCCCAACTCTTCATGACCCCATTGGGATTTTCTTGGCAAAGATACTAGAGTGACATTTGGATACTGGATTTGCCATTTCCTTCTCCAACTCTCTTTACAGACAAGGGAACAGGACCAAGTGACTTGCCCAGGGTCACACAGACACAAGTAAATATCTTGAGGCTAGATCTGAACCCATGTTGATGAGTATTCTTCATGACA
Source organism: Macrotis lagotis (assembly GCF_037893015.1). Taxonomy (NCBI): domain Eukaryota; kingdom Metazoa; phylum Chordata; class Mammalia; order Peramelemorphia; family Peramelidae; genus Macrotis; species Macrotis lagotis. The sequence goes on along the minus strand of NC_133658.1, from coordinate 16,050,244 downwards.
AGTATGGTACTTTATCCACTGAATCATGTAGCTGGTCTGATCTGCCTCCCAGTGTGCTCCATTTAATTTGCAAATATCTCTAATGATTAGGAAGTTGTTTTTTATTTGTTTGTATTTTATCTCTTACAACCAGTCCAGATTTCCTTCTTTGCAAACTCCCTGTTGCTCTAGATTTCCTCTAGGGACAAGAAGAGCCAAATACTTTCTTGAAATGAATAAAACTAGCAAGTTATATTTATTCTCTATTCATATATTCTAATATATGTACATGTGCTCCTCCCTCCCCCAGTTTGGTAGATTGTAAGCCACTTGAGCTTATTTTCTGTCCTTATACAACCAGTAACTTAGTGCTTGATATAATATGTGCTTAATTAACACTTACTGAAATTAATTGAACTGCATCATGATTTCCACCTACCTATGTCCAAGCAAACATCCTCAGTTTCTTCAAATAAGCAACACATATCATGAGTAGGAGAAAAAAGAGACTTTTCCTTCCTCCCACCTCCTATATACATCCCACATGAATTATCACACATTGCATTTTAGAATCATCATTTGGAGCCCATTTGTTCCTCATTTTCTAGTGTAGAAGGTAAATAATGCCATAAAGTATAGGCTCCCTTTAGATCAAAAGACAGAAGACTAAGTAATTGAAACAATTTCTGTGAATACGGTTAAAAAGAATTTAAACAATTTTATTGCTCCAAGGAAAACTGCCAAGCTTCTAGAAGGGCCTGTCATATTGGAAAGGGTTTTAGGAAATGAGAGACATTATGGCAGGGCATATGGTGGGTATGTTTTTCTGTTTCTATTTGCAGAATTGATAACTTATTTGATCCAAAATTTCCTTTCTTTTTCAATTCATGTCTTCTCAATTCAAAAATAAGCTCCTTTTGAAAGGATTATTTTGTTTTTGTATTTTGCTTCCCTTCACTTAACACAATGCTCAGCACATAGTAGAGAATTATTAAATACCTTCTTTCCTCTCTTCCTCCCTTCCTTCCATCCTCCCTTCCTCCCTCCTTCCCTTCCTTCCTTCCTTCCTTCGTTCCTTCCTTCCTTCCTTCCTTCCTTCCTTCGTTCCTTCGTTCCTTCCTTCCTTCCTTCCTTCCTTCCTTCTTCCTTCCTTCCTCATTTCCTCCTTCCTTAACTTCTTTCCTTTTTTCTTTTCTTCCTTCCTTTTTTATTTCCATCTTTCCTTCTTTTCCTCATTTACTTCCTTCTTTTCTTTTCTCCCTCCTAATTTTTCTCCTTCCCTCCTTTCCTCTCTTCCTTCCTTTTTAAATTTTTTTTGCAAAGCAATGGGGTTAAGTGGCTTGCCCAAGGCCACACAGCTAAGTAATTATTAAGTGTCTGAGGTCAGATTTGAACTCAGGTCCTCCTTATTCCAGAGCCAGTGCTCTATCCACTGGGCCACCTAGCCACCCCTTGCTTCCTTTTTAATATATTTTACAAGGAAAAATAAAACAAATGAGAAATCCTGCTATTTCTCAAAAGAAATATTCCATCATCCATTGCATTGTATTTGAAAGCCTCCTCCTCATCAAATATAATGTATTCTCTCCTCCTTTCTATTTTTTTCTAGTTTTTCCCAAAGCTTAACTTAAAAGCCACTGGGTACATGAGGTCTTTCCCAGTGCCCCAGAGTTTTTAGTGCCTCTTCATTCAAATTATCTTCTATTGATTTATGTAAAGTTGAGGTCAATCGGGCAAATCAATCAAAGTACTCTACCCCACCTAAAATTCTTGGGAAAATGTTATTTCCTTGTACCTTGTCCAAGGGGGAGCGTTCTTAATTAAATGAAATTGATAAAGGCATCCCAATTAAGGGTGACACATCCTTGATTAATTTCTTGTCTGATGAGTCATTAGAAGAACTAGTTATGTCATTCACTGGGAAGAGTGTTCTGCCTTCACTGAGGAAACTTGGTCATTCAAGGATTCTTCTAAAAAAAATAAGCAGTTATGGTCCAAGAAAGATAAAGATCCCAGCAAGCAGTGATTGCAAAGAACAGCACAGTTAAAGCCCCTGAGCAGGGTTTTGGGGGTGGGGCGGAGAGGCAGCCCATGGAGAAGAATGCTTGGGCACATTCTTCCCTTGTCTTGTTTCCCTGTGGACAGTGAACTCAAAGCTAGACAACTCATGTCACCAGAAGGTGACCCCATAGCTTGAGGAAATTGAAAAGTTTTGCCCCTTCACAGAGCTCCATTTGGTCATGGAGTTTCCCTTCCATACATTTACCTCTCTATTGGGCTCCAAGGGTCAGGGTCTTGTAGAAGCCTCAAGCTCTACAACCTTGATAAGTCTAGTTTGTTCCAATGGCCATTGGTACCACTAAAGGGGAAGTCATTTTGTCCACGTTCAGAAGGTTATCCTCTGGTCAAGAGAAGAGAGCAAGCGCAAACTCTATCCTCCACATTTCTCGAGTAACTTTATCTCGGGGGTTCGTCTGGTTTAGTCGGGTTAATATACTCTTCAAGGATACCGCTATGGCAGTAGAGATTCCATGCAGATTTGCTATTGCACTCAAACCCCAGGGTATACTACTCACTGATTCACTCTAAGCAATCATAAGATGGTTTCTATCTAGTGTAATATGCTTACATTCAATCTGTCTCTAGTTTACATCTTTGACTGATTCAATTAAGGGCTAGGGGTTGTTCACAAACAAGTTTATATCTTTTGAATTATCAAAGATGCTTCTTATCTGATAAAGCTAGCATGCTGAAGGTATTAATTATGTCAATTCTTGCACATAAATGAGGGAGATTTCTTAATCAAAAATCTCTAAAGTGTTTTATTACTCTAAATAAATGATCTTCTAGCTTTAGCAACTTGTCTGAGTCACTGCTATTAAATTTCTTATCTTGGGTCACATCATCATCATCATCATCATCATGTTTGACCTTTTTTTCTTATGTTTCTTATGTAGATAAAATGTGGTCCAACTAGGCAGTGAAATGGATAGAGCACTGGCCTTGGAATCAAGAGGATGGGAGTTTGAATGTGGTCTCAGATACTTCCTAGCTTTGTGGCCTTGGGTGAGACACTTAATCCTGATTGCCTTGCATCCAAGGTCATCTCCAGTCATCCTGATTCCTATCTGGCCACTGAACCCAGATAACTCTGGTGGAGAAAGTGAGGCTGGTGACTTAACACAGCCCCCCCCCCCAATCCAATTCATGGCATCACCTCCCTGATGTCATTGTCTTCTTTGAGAATGCTTAAAACAAAACAGGGCTAGTAGGTGCTTAAGAAAACTTACTTTCTTGCCTTCTCTGTCCACCCCTCTCCCCCAATTCCAGGCCTGGTTGCTGTCCACCAGGCAACCCAAACAAGTAATTGCATTGTTGAATTGAAGCCTCTCCACCCTAAGTCAGACCTGAACTCCCTAGTTTTGCAGTAGCTGTCTCTTGCAATGGGGTTGGGGATGGTTGCTCATAGCACCTGTCCTACATATGATCCAAAAGAAACAATCTTCTATTGCTCCCTGTGGCTCAACCTGCTTCCAAGTCCTTGTCTTATTGTCTTGGCCCATAAGGAGCCAGGTCAGAACAGCTGTGGGTAAGAAATACAACTCCCTTTGAAAAGCAATTGCTCCCACTAAACAAGTCCTATTTTCTTGGAAATACTTGGAGAAATGTTTGCCTTCAAAAAAAGAATTCAAAATGAATAAAGAAGGAACAAAAATCATTAAACTTCCATTGATTCTTTCTTGAAGAGATGACTGAATGACTGAAAATTTAAAAGGAAGGTTCATATATTTGCTTGGTGTTCACCGCAATCACTGGAGAATCTCAAAGTTCTAATGATTCTACATTAACCTGAATTCACTTGTGAAAAGATAAGTGATTCAGAGAATAATAATTGCATCTCAGTGAAATATCCAAACAAACTAAAAACCCACTTCATTATCAACATTGTTTCGGCTATCACATCCTGGTTCACAATGGGTAATTTGGCTAAGAAGGTGAAAAACTGAATTCAGATCCTGTCCCGAAATTTAGTTGATTTGCCCAGTGTCACATAGCTAACTTGTGCTAAGATAATTCCTAATCGATGGATTGTCTATGACTTCCCAATTGTCTCAATTAAATAAACATTTTTAAGTGCACACTTGCTGACTTTGCCAGACATCCTGCTAAGTTCTTATACTACAAACGTAGGCGAAAAAAACCCAGTCCCTGCTCTCAAGGAGCTTGCAGTCTGGTTTTTTTTTTGAGTTTTTTTCCTTTTTTTCAAGGCAATGGGGTTAAGTGACTTGCCCAAGGTCACCCAACCAGGTAATTATTAAATGTCTGAGGCTAGATTTGAACTCAGGTCCTCTTGACTCCAGGGATGGTTCTCTATCTACTGGGCCATGTAGCTGCCCCTGCAGCTTACAGTCTTAAAGGGAAAAACAACATTTAAAATGGAAACTGAAAGAGAGGGAGAAGGAATTCTTGAGGGACATAATGGAGAGTCAGAAACAGTCAGGAGAGGAATTAACTGGTGAAAAAGGAATAAACTGGTGAATTAATTGGCTAGTTTGGGCACTTTCTAAAAAATGGAGGTCTCAAGATACAGTCTGAGTTTTCACAATTAATTGTACTAGAGTTTTGCATTGACGGGAACATGCTCTGCCCTTTTAGTGTTATATCAAAACTCTGCCAGCCCAATTTTCTTGCATTGTAGGAGCACAGGATATAGTTAATCCTACCCCAGCAAAGGGGTTAAGAGTTGGGAAATTTGAGTGAAATTTTTGACCCTTCCTTCATACCAGAGAAGACTGTATAATTATGATTTTAAAAGATGAAATATATTGATATACAATATTATACACATACTCTTTGCATTTTGAGGTTTCTAATTTTTTTTCTGTATCATCTGTTGGACTTTATTTGTTGTCTGCTTTCCACTAGATTCTCCCAAAATTCCCATTTAATTTCTTATTCTTACTCATATTATAGTGATACCTATGAAGAGGAAAGTCATGCTATAAAGGAGATAATTGAATAAAGACCTGGATTTGGGGTGAGAGAACCGAGAGCTGAAACCTGGCTCTACCTCTTAGCAACTTGTGACCTTGGGCTAGTCATTTATCTTCCCTGGGCTATCATTTCCTTAACTGACCAGTGTAGGGTTTGGACTTGGATGACCTGGACAGTTACTTGCAACTCTTAAGTTTAGGATCTAATTTCCAGAAGATTCAGGTTTCAGTCCAAAGGGAATCATTTTCTTTTGCCTGTTATTTTGTTCTCAAGTTTAACTTACTCATCTGTAAAGGAGGGAGTTGGATGAGAAGATCAATAAGGTGCATTTCAGCTCTAAATCTCTGTTTCTAGAATGACAGTCTTCCAGGGCTCTTGTCTTTGGAGACGACCCAGGGCAGCCAAACTCCTCCTGGAACAAACCCAGTTAGAGGAAGGATGCAAATCAGAGATACAGTTTGAACTTCGGGACCTAAGTAAATTGTAACTTATTTTTCTTGGAATTTGGAAGTAATTTCATATTAGCAAACAAAATAGTGATCTGTGGTTATATTTTATTGATTAAACATTACATGTGATTTACTGAGTTAAGAAAGGCCCATATATCTTAAGTGGAAACCAGAGAGACTAATGATTATTCTCCCATAGTAGTTCAAGAGATCAGTAGTCTAGTTGTGCTCATATAATCTCCAATGATATAATCATTCAATCAACAAACATTGGCAGGCCTATTGCATGTGGGACATTTTGATAGATGGTGGGAATACTAAAAGACAGATGACCTAGTGCATGACTTTAAAAAATACACAATGCAGGCAGCTAGGTGGTCAAATGGATAGAGCACTGGTCCTGGAGTTGGGAGCACCTAAGTTCAAATCCTACCTCAGACACTTAATAATTACCTAGCTTTGTGGCCTTGGACAAGTCACTTAACCCTTGCAAAAATAAAATATAAAAAAAAACACAATCTATGCAGTCAGGGGAATGGGATAATAGCCGCTGTATTTCCCTGAAAATAAAATATTACAGTAAAATAAGTCCTGGTGTGATTTTTCAGGCTGCTCCTAATATAAGCCTTACCCCATAAATAAACCCCAGTTAAGATTGTCAGATGGATGCATTTAGTGCATCCATTGCAATTCACACCAGATGTATTGAATTGAAAATATATTATATTATTATATAATCAAATATAAATATTATTTACAATAATATAAAATAAATTATAATATGAATTATAATTAAGTATTTGTAAATACTTACAAATGCAAGTGCCTTTGCAGGAGAGGCAAACACTTATGTAAGTAGATGAACTTGAATCTTATTGCTAGATGACCCATTGGAGTCCAGATACAACAAATGAATAAATGTACACACTTGGCAATGTCTGGATAGAAAGAAAGTCCCATTTCCAATGATCACTAAGGGCAAGCCCCTAACACTGAATGCGTTTAAGGCATTTATATTGTTGAAACTGAAAAAAAAATAAAACTTGGTGCCCACAAATAGTTATAAGGAAGTGGGTGGACATAATGCTGCCACTTGTTTTATGAGGCGGTCAAAGAAATTTGACAGTCTGCAATTCAATCACTCACCATGCTAAGATAAGAACTTCCTTTCAAAGAAAAGTATAGATCAAATAATGATTTCAGCAGAAATGATTGTGGCTTCAAACACTTGATATTGAAATAAAGAAGCCATTCAAGGATCATTTGTGCGAGGAAATCAATGACTACAATGAAAATGGAACAGAGAGAAATCAGGGTGCAAACTTTGTGAAGCCGATTCTGCAAGAGGTGCTGACTTGGGTGAAGAATTCATAGGATAAAATCACTGGCAACACTTATAAATGTGCTATATGAACAAGAAACGCACATTTAAGGAGACCTCTATTAACCGGATATGAGAGATGAAGGTCAATGGTTGTACAGGGAATGGGGTCTGAAGAATGCCGACTGGAACTCAGGATTTGGAGAATTATGATGATGTTATAGAAGATAATGGCATGACTGTATTTGAATAAATATAGTTTTTTGGACATGAATAAATGTAGATTGTTGTTTTTTAAAAGACATCCACTGAAAATAAGCCCTAATACAAATGGAACACAATTTAATTGTAACAAACGTTAATGGAACAAAAATTAATATAAAACCAAGTCTTATTTTGGGGGATATATGATACATGTATAGGAAAATAATTGAAGAATAAATACATGGTAGTCTTGGGAGAAAGAGCAGGCATTTGAAACTTGGAAGAATCCGGAAAAATCTTCATCTAGAATAATTGCTGTGGACTGAGACTTGAAAGAATCTATGAGGCACAGGTAAAGACAGAGAGAAATCTAGGAATGAAAAATGCCCTGGACAAAGATGCAGAGGAAGGAAATTTCAATCTAGTTATGATTGGTTTTCCTATGAAACTCTTGTCTATGTCCTCTATAATTTTGCCAGAAAGAAATCAATGTTACAGCATTATATGTCTTGGTTACATTTTATTTACATTCCCAAAGCACTGATGGGACAGTAGAATTATCCATCACTTACCCATGTGACCAGACCATTGATTTGGATAATAATTTTTAATGAAATTATTTACAATGATTCTTAGTACCTTATTTATAATATATTATGTGCTACTCACATCTATCACGGACCTGTTGGATAATTCTCAACTTCAGATCACAAGAGAGTAGTTGTATAAGACTTTAATTTGATAACAATACTGAAACAATATTGGAAGGAACTAAACATGGTAAGGGACAGATATTGCCAAAAAAAGTTGATTGGATTGTAATAGGATGGAAATTAGCAGTTACTGACATTTGAGTCATTCCTGATTCAGCTTTCTACACAGAGTAGGAAATTGTTGGCTAAAAATGGCATTTAATAGAAGATAAAAAGAGTGACAAATGAGAGAAAAGCTATGACATCTAATAAACACAATTCTCAACTGATTTATTTTAATAATTTTTTGACTACAAAGGAAAGAGAAAAGGAAGGAGAAAAGGTCATAGAAAGTACACTAATTTCTTTCACTATTTTAAGTAATATAAATCAGTCATGATAATAAAGAAATTAAAATATAATATAACCAAATGATTAGACAATGTTCAAGAGCCATCACAATGCCTCGGTAGATGCTTAATGGATGATTTCTAGCTTACTTGATCCTCTTTTCATGTACCAAATGGTTTGTATGGCAATCAACGGTAACATTGGCTTAGAGTAAAAACCTAGCAGAATATGAGGAAGATGTTTAATATGTGAAATAGGAAGAAGCTGTAGTAGGGAAAAGAAATTTAAAGATATTTAATATGCAAAACATAAAAGTAATTTCATCCTAAGGGTATTGAAATATGAAGCTTGAAGAGGAAAAAATATACAGAGGATAGAAAGAACTTTCTTTTTTTTTTACCAGTAAACTATTTTCAACAAAGAGAGTAGAGAACTCAACAAATTTAACTTTTACATGTAATTTCTGTTTGTGCTTCTTCAAAGGCTGGAAACACTGGGGGGAAACAACAAAGAAAGAAGAGTAAAAATAGAAAAAGCATCTGGACTAGACCCAATAGGAAAAGAGGAAGTCCACAATGGAGACACCATGCTTCTGAGCACTGTATAAGTAAATGGAATCAGTTAACTTTATCTCTACCATTTTCTTAGCTTCACCTGGGGGGGGGGGGGGGATAACATAGTGAGTAAAGGATCTTTTCATTTAAAAACTCTCAAGAACAATCTTTTATTTAATATCTCTTTCTTTTCATTCCAGCTATCTCCTTTCTCCTCCTACTCTCCTTGGTCTAAACAATTGTACTGGAGTCCAATAGGAAATATGCACATTGAAATGAATGCAGTCTTTAAACAATCAGTGTAAGAATCTGATCCCTTGGAAGTAGACTGAACCTGTCCTCCATGAACACTTGGAATGCAATGTTTTTTTCTGTTGCTTTTTAACTACTTTGTCATAGTTATCTTACTTTCGTCCCTCTGAGCCTTAGTTCTCTCATCTGTAAAATGGGAATAATAATAAAGGACATACTATATAGGGGTTTCGTGAGGTTTAATTTTTCATACCTTAAAATGCTTTATAAATGTTAGATAATATTAATAAGAATGCCAATCCAGGGCATATGCCAATCCCTTGGCAGTGTCTTCTCTAATGCACTACGACAAAGAAACTTCAGAAGACCATGGTCAAAAAGTTATTCGTTCAGGGTTTTCTCCTCCTTGATCTGCCTATGTTGAATTCATAAATCAATTAAATAGGTGTCTACTAGAGAGAGAGAGAGAGAGAGAGAGAGAGAGAGAGAGACATATGATATGTTGCATATGATAATTATGAAGATAACAAAATGAAAGACGATATAGAAACTACCAAGAAGGAGGATGCAAAGTAGACCTTAACTCCTCTCTATTTTAATGTGCTTGCTACTCCAAATTCATATCGGAATTTCCCTTCTCTTTTTCTGAAGTCCTCTCACATCTAACTCTTCTCTCAGCTTTGTTTCTGATTCTCAGAACTCATTCATGATGATTTAATTGCCTTCCTACACTGAAACTTCCCTTACTATCTGACGTCTTCCCACCTGGAACATCCTTCTGCCTTGCTGGTTTCTTCTTTCATTGATGACCTGCCTTCAGGGTTCTCAATTTTAAGGACATACTTGGGTCAACAATACTTCCTTCCTTTGTTGGCTGTGTTTAGGACTGAAATTTCTCCACATTCCTCCATTCATCTTTTCTATAATGTCTTGTATTAGATTCTTGTTGGATGGAATTGTCTTTTCTATAATGTCTTGTATTCTATAATGTCTTGAATGGGAATGTCTTTTCTCAGCATCCCTTCATTCATCTTTTCTATAATGTCTTGCATTAGAATCTTGTGGATGGAAATATCTTTTTCTTACAATAGCACCTGAAGTCCAGGGTTGTATGAGGATCAAATGTGATATTAATTAAGCACTTAGTACAGGGTCTAACATATAGTAAGACTTTCATAAATTGTAGCTACCATTATCTATATGATTCTTGTATTTGTTTCCCCACTGCTTAATAGAGTACCTGGCAGAGAGAAAATATTTAGTGAATGTTTGTGGTCCATCCTCTCATTCTGTCATAGCCAGAGGAGCTCCAATCAAATCAGGTCTGTCTAAAATGTTGAAGTTGCTTCAGTCAAAAACTCATAGACCCTTAAATAAATAAAAAAATGGATGGCTAGAACAAGTTTTACTTGTTATACCTGAGTTATCCTTGAATCAGGAAATGCAAGCAGAAGGCAAACTGAAGGCAAACCCACTAATTTCTAAGATAATCTGATTTAGAGTATTGAAATTTTCTCTGTTGAAAAGTTTCTCCCCCACATTCAGTCAAATTTGACCTCTTTGTAACTTCTGCTATTGTTCTTGGCTCTGCTTTCTGGGACCAAGCAAGCAAGATTCTTACCTCTTCCACATGATGGTGCTTCAAATACTTGAAATCAACAACAGTTTTCTAGCTCTCTCCTATAATTCTGTATTCTGTGGTAAAAATTCCCAATTCCTTCAAATGGTAATTTTCCATTGGCTCAAGACATTCTAACTATCCCTTCTCTTCCTTTGGTTATTTTTTTTAGGTTTTTCCAAGGCAAATGGGGTTAAGTAGCTTGCCCAAGGCCACACAACTAGGTAATTATTAAATGTCTGAGGTCACATTTGAACTCAGGGACTCCTGACTCCAGGGCTGGTGTTCTATCCACTATGCCAACTATGCCACCTAGCTGCCTTGGCTATTTTCTTGCTTATCGATACTTAATAAATGTTTCTCTCTCTGTCTCTGTCTCTGTCTTTCTCTTTGTCTCTGTCTCTGTCTCTCTCTCTTTCTCTCCCTTCTCCTCCTCTCTCTCTCTCTCTCTCTCTCTCTCTCTCTCTCTCTCTCTCTCTCTCTCTCTCTATCTCTCTGTCTCTGTCTGTTTCTCTCCCTCTCTCCCATCTTTTTCTGCCTCTCTATCTCTTGTTCACATTTATCAAGCAATAAATCAATAAACATTTAAGTGCCTACTTTATGCCAGTCAGTATATTAAGCCCTGGAAATATAAGCAAAACAAAACAAAAAATCAAAACCAAAAAACAGTCCCTGACTTCAAGGAACTTCCATGTAATGGGGAGACATTACATAGACAAATAGACAAATATATACCAGATAGATAGACAGACAGATAGATAGATAGATAGATAGATAGATAGATAGATAGATAGATTGAGGAAGAATAGGAAATAAAGAAAAAGGGAAAGCACTGGAAATAAGAAGGGTTAAGGAAGGCTTCTTATAGGAGTTAGGATTTTACTTGGAATTTAAAGGAAGCTTTATCTGGGTAGAAAAGGGGTACTGTGAATAGAACAGCAATCCTGGAATCAAGAAGGCCAGAGTTCAAACTGGACTTTCAACACTTACTAAGTAAGTCACTTAACCCTCATTGCCTTGCATCCATGGCCATCTCCACTTGCCCTGATCCATATGTGGCCACTGGACCCAAATGACTCTGAAGGAGAAAATGAATTTGGTGACTTAGCACAGTATTCTCTCCCTGAAATACAGTTCATATGCTTATCATGGCATTACCTCCCTGATACCATGGTTTTCTTCCATAATGAAGAATAAACATCATCATCATCATCTGGCCATTGGATCTGTCACTTGAGGAGAAATGAGACTGATGATTTACCACAGCATCCCCTCACTCAAATCCAATTCACAAATATATCATGCCATCACCTCCTTGGTGTCATGGTCTTCAAGAATGAAGGACAAAAGCTTCAAAGGGAGGTGAGCAGTCACAGCAATGAAAGGAGAATACTCAGAGACAATGCCAGGGGCTGTGAGATTGAGTATCTTGATCATAGAGCAGCCCTGATTGCAGGGTCATTGCATGAAAGTTTATGGTAGGGAGTGAGGTGCAAGGAGAGGAAAGGTAGGAGGGGACTTTGTTATGAAAGGTTTTAAATGATATAGCATTTTTTATTTGCTCTTAACGATAATAGATCTTCACTGAGGTTTTGTGAGTAGGGAGGGTGGCATTATTGGTGCATTAAAATCTCAGTTTACTTAATGGGGATGAATTGGGGAGAGACTTAAAGGCAGGCAGATCCACCAGCATCTAAGACAGTAATCAAGTCATGAGCGATAGGAACCTTCACTATGGCAGTGACATTTCCTTTTGCTTCATAGAATTCATAAAGGTTTGATAAATTCTGCAGAATCAAATCGTAACATCCCTTTTCCTAACAAAATTTATTGATATTCACACCATACTTGGATGATAATTATTGCAATTTTGCCATAAGCCACTGACCAAACTTACCAACACAAATAAGCCAGTTATGAAAGGTCCCTCTTGAAAACTTGGCCAACTGTTGACAGTGTGCTTTGCATGGGTCACCTGAATGTCTGTGGAAAAAAACAAGATTGGATTACTGGATGAAGTCAACAGACCCTGAGGGGAAGAAAACAGTTTCCATGCCTGGTAAGTGCTTTTCCTTTGGGAGAAGAAATTCCTCCTGATAGAAATCTCAGTGTTTATGTTTATGTTAATCCAGTGAATTATTTTCTTTTAGTCCATTTTTAAGACTAAAGATGAAGCTGAAACTGAAAGTCTAACTAGCAGATGAAAGCCTAGAAAATTAAATCTATTTTCTGTAGCATCCATTCTTGTCTCTGCTTCATAATTCTAGAAACCCAAACTTCAGCACAACTGAAAAGCCTATCAAGTCTCTTACTTTACATTCTTATAAGGTTTACCTTAAAATAGGTATCAGAATTTTAGAACCAATAGTGTAAAAGCAATTGCTTCTAATGGGGTATCTTCAGATACCCACTTTCCTCGGTACTGTTCATTCCTGACTCCCCATAACTGTGTCTAAAGTTCTGCTTCAGATTTTTATAATCATATTTGACAATTCATGCCTCTAATTTAGTGAGTGGGAAGATGAGGTAGAACAACCCACTCCTCCCCATTTCAACTCTTGTCAGCATATTCTCTATTTTAGGTGACTGCATTGAGGAGGGTTTGTGCCATGTGAATAGAGCAAGACCCTATGGAGTCAGTGCTCTTAGGTACCAGTGGATGATACTGGATCATCATTCATTTCTTTTTTTAGTTAATTAATTTATTTCTCATTTTGCAAAAAAAAATTGTGTCTGCAGCAAAAGACTTGAGTGGATTCATAATCTAAAACAATAAATTTTGATTTCAAGAAAGCCATGTAATAACTATCTATGATAGTTATTATTATATTATATTATATTATATATTATATTATATATATTATATATATATTATATATAATATATTATTGTATTATATAATATTATTATCATGGATAGTTATTACATTATATTCCCTCCTTTTTTTTGCTTCCTTGTAGGTTTTCTTCTGATAGTCTGTTGTATACTGTTGATTTTATTTTTTTTTCCTTTCACCTCCACCCAGGAGTGGATACATGCCCATAAGCATGGAAATATACCTATAAACACACACATACTTATATACATACTCACATATACATATATATCCATATATTCAAATATAAGTGTTATGTGTGTTTGTGTTTGTGTTTGTGTGTGTGTGTGTGTGTGTGTGTGTATGTGTGTGTGTGTGTGTGTTTGGTTTGTGTGTATCTCTCATTTTTGTAACATTTCTGGAAAGCTTTTCCTTGCTACCTAGCTTTCCTATTCCTTAATTGACTGCCCTTCAGAGACCCTCTTCTTTTATATCCTTCTATAAGCACCTCCCCATTGATATGCAAACCCTTTTGTCTACTATCTTTGCCCTTTTCCCTTCCCTCTAACACATTACCCTCCCTATTTCCTCCTCTTTATATTCATTCCTAAGGATAAATCTCCAAAAGGATCATTCCTGCTTGCAGAGCTTTCAATATAGAGGAGCATGAAGTCCTCATAGGGAGTGCATCACAGGAATCAACACAAGGCTGCCAATACAGTCTAGTTTGATTTAAATTAGGGAGTTGGGCTTTTGGAATTTAGCTCCATCTCTCATCTGCCTACCCCTAAGTGAATATGATCTCTCTCTCTCTCTCTCTCTCTCTCTCTCTCTCTCTCTCTCTCTCTCTCTCTCTCTCTCCTTCCCTCCCTCACCCTCTGTATTGACTAGATTCCTGGTCCTATGCTAAAGTCTTAACAATTATTATCTCATTAGTTCCTCACTACATTCCTGGGTGCTAGGTGCCTTTATTAACCCCATTATATAGATAGAGGAAATGAGGTTCAATAACTACCCAGGATCTCAAAGTTGGTAAATGTCTGGGGTGAAATTTGAACTTGGGTCTTTCTGATTCCAGACACAACACTCTATCCACCATGCTACCTAACTTTTCTAGAGATAACCTGACCTTAAGCTAAACTAGTATAAACCTCCCCTTAAGGTACAGTAAAGAAAAGGCGTCCTCCTCAGGAGTTAATTGGATTAAATTGTCCCTGGGTCCTTTCCAATTGTGATCAGGAGAGACTTGTAAATGAGGACCTCTTAATCATTTTATCATGGATAGTCCCTCATCAACTCTTCCTGTACCCATGCAATAGATTTTGAATGGGTTTTCCAGCTTCAACTTCTCCCTCTCCAAATCAGCTTCCATGTAGTTGCCAACAGTCCCTAAATGTCAGTGGCAGTCCTCTAGCATCTGTATGTGCTCACCCTTTTGACATTTGAAATTTTTCACAACCTTTCCCCAACTTGCATTCCTAACCTTATTCTGAATGACTGTCTTTTCTACATCCCTGGGTCTACCTTAACTGGCCTCTTTTGTTCCCTATTTATAGTTCCCCATCTCCTTTCTCTCAATACTCTGTTTATCATGTCTGGAGTTTCCTTCTTTTTCATCCCAGTCTCTTAGAATCCTCAATGTCTTCTAGAATTAAAGTCAAATTCATTCCAAATGAAGGAAGGAAGCAAGGAATGAAAAAAAGGGATGAAATGTCTAAAATATGCTAGGTATGTGCTCACCCTTTGCAAATATTATCTCATTTGGACCTCACAACAACCTTGAAAAAGATGCTATAATTATGCCAGTTTTATCACTGAGGAAGCTAAGGCATTTAGAGGTCGAACAACTTATTTAGGGTTAGGAAACTAGCAAGTCTTTAGTTGGATTTGAAGGCCAGTCATTTTAAATGCAGATTCAGTGCTATCCACTGCACCATCTAAAAACCTGATCTTTTCCTGATTTCCTTATTTGCTAGGATTTCATTCAAATTTCTCCTATCTATTTGTACATATTATCTGAGTACCCCTTGGCAAGTCATATAACCTCTACATATTCCAAACACCACTCTTAAAACTATTAGTTTTGGAGAAGATGCTAAGCTATAGTGATAGAGGTAGTTTTTCTAGCCCTATTTAAATTTTCCCTATATCAATAAAATCCTAGGTAAAGTCACTATCCATATCTAGACACACACAAACACAAAACATATTTTTGTCTCCCTGATGGTATAAAATCTCAGATCCTGACCCATAATAGTTCATTAATAATTGCTAATTGGTTGATTTATTAGGATTAAGCAGACATAGTAGAATGGAAACTTATGATGAGAGTGAAGAAAGTTTAGAAAGAATGAAACCTGAGAAAGGCGTTCCTTAATGAATGTACAGAAAGCTGCACCTAGGCCATCATAGCATATATATATATATATATATATATATATATATATATATATGTATGTAGATAGATATACATACATATATATGTAGATAGATATAGATATAGATATAGACATAGATTTATATAGATTTATATAGATTTATATAGATATAGCCAATGAACCGGCTGATGGAACCAAGGAATGTGATTGTACAAGTTCACACATGTTCATTATTGCCCTTGAAATGTATTGTGTAAAGTCACTAGCTTATTACAAAATATATCACAAAGCTATGTCTCCAAACTGAGCTTATCTTTCCCTTGAACCTAGTTCAATTCTAAATTACCCTATTTCTGCAAAGAATCACCATTCTTCTAATTAGTCATGCTCATGACATTATTGCTATCCTCAAATCTCACTCTCTCTCTCATGAAACTTTATTTTCAATCAGCCTCAAATTTTGCTAATTCTAGTTTCAACAAAACTCTTGTTCCTCTTCTTTCCACAGAGAAAGCACTTACCCTAATTCTGATTTTCATAACCTTTTTTATAGACTATTATAAAGGCTTCCTAATTGCTCTCTTTCTCCCTATATCTTATCTCTGCAATTTATTCCATACAAAAATACTGAGTAAATTTTCCCAAAGCATTCATCTATCCACATCCATCTGCTCTTCAATAAATGCCATTGGTTTGGTTTTGTTGAAGGTCTGAATACAACCATTCTTTTTAATTTAAAGACTTTCATAACATGGTCCCAACTAACTTTTCTAGTGTTATTAAACATTACTTTCCCCAAATGTAATGAGGCATCAGAAGCTTTTTCCATTTCCAAGGAGAGGAGAAGAGATTAATGAATTTTTATAGAAAATTATTTAGGCTGTCAGTCTTGTTGGATATGATGCATGTCTTAGTCCTTTGTATGAATAAAATAGATTGAACTCTTGTCAATATTTTTGGGAATCATATTTTCTTTTCCCTCTTAGACTGGAAGAGTTGAAAGATCATATGACTTAGAGGGGAAAGGTATCAGAATAAGTGAACAGTAGCAGCCATGATGAGAACATCTTTCCATCTCTAGTACCCAAAGAGAAAAATAAATGAAAAGATGATCAGAAGTCACAGATCACAGAAGCTGACCCTTTATGACTTGAGCCTACAGTCACAAGGAGATACCTCTGGAGAAACTTCCTGAATATAGAACAGAACTAGAATATTTCTCTCTAAGAAACTAAGAAAGAATAATTGGGCTTTTCTCTCTCAATTCTTCTTTCTCCGCAGAATGTCTCTAAATCAGGTGATCTTTTATTATTAATCTTCTCTCTGGGTTTTAATTTCTTTGCATTATATTTTTCTTTCCTTGTACAAAACTCAAATGTAATCATTCATTTTCCATTACTACCTTACTAGAATAGAGAGAACATTTTTAGGGCAGGAATAGCAATTTATGGAAATGAATACAAGATTTAAGATTTGGCAGAGAGATCTGCCTCTGTTTAATAGTATTTTTATTATAATATTTATTCTTTTTTTAAGTAAAGGACAATTATAATGTTTATTATTAACTAATGTTAATGATCAGTTTGTTTGTCAATTTTAAATGGCCAGAGGAGAGAATTCATTTGGATTGAGGCCATTTCCTCAGCATCAAAACCTGAATCTAATTGGTTTTGGGTGTGTTTATCAAAGGTTGAGATTTTCCTATGTTGTCCTTTTGACAAGGATGGGTATGTAGGAATTTTAGCTCAATTTCAGGAGGAAAAATTGTTTTAATTAGAATTGTCCCAAAGTATCTGGAATAGTCTCTCAGCCAGTTCAGGCTCTAATTTTCTCCTGTCTGGAATATTGCAATGATCTCCTATTTGGTCTTCCTGATCCAAATTTCGCCCCATCCCCAATTGAAAAGCAAAACATAACAATAACTGTATAAGTTATGTGATCCTCCTTATTTCTCTAAGTTTCCATTATCTTATTTGCAAAAAAGAGACATTATGAAAGAACCTTTCAATGATTAGTAGAATTATGGGATTTGCCATTAATTGATAGAGGAAAATTCTGGAGAATGAAATTCCCTTCACTAATATACTTTATTACTTGATCTGTGGCCTAAGATCTTAGTGAGTTGCCTATGACATTCAAAGTTTGTTGTCTAGTGTTATTGGGATTATCACAAGAAAAAACAGAAGCAAACCACTTTGAAAATCTTAAAATAATAAATAAATGTGGTGATGATGATGATACCATGTTGGCTCTGTTCAATATATATTCTGAAATCATCTTAGGTTAAATATAGGAGAATTTTTAAAATCTTGATGGTTGGCACAATCATTACTAAAGAAGACTGGGAAAACAGATAAGGGAGAGATAAATTTGACTATTTAATTTTTATAGAAAATTATTTAGGCTGTCAGTCTTGTTGGATATGATGCATGTTTTGGTACTTTGTATGAATAAATTTCAATTGGATTCCGTTATAGGAAAAATGAGTTGTATTCATCCATTAGAACACTCTCAAGATCTGAAACACGATTGAATATTCCCTCATGGACTTCTTAACAGTTCTAAATATGTCAAATTGAAAGCAGTGGCAAACACCCACAGGTGGTTACTATTATTGTTATTCTGGGGGAACTATCAGTACAGAAAACAAAATTACGAAGGCATATCCAGTGACTGACCTCTGGTTAGAACATTCCCCAGTGCCAAGCTTCCCACAGTATCATTTACTTTTAAATGGAATCCCCAACTTTCTTCCCAGGAGCCAGGTCCTGAGGGACAGTGGTTTTTGTTGTTAAATCAGTTTTGACATTACTTCTCATAATAGGAAATGGAGAAGAAAAGGCTTGAAAAGCCATAAAGGGTATACTTGGAATAGTTATTCCTTCTGTAACTTCATGTCTGTGTAAGCCTAGGACAGGTTAAAGGTATGGCAAATATCACATGAGATAAATATTTGTAAAAGGCTTCACAAAGCATAAAGCACTATATCAATGGAAGCTGAACATTTTATCATCATCTTTGCTATCTTTTCCTCTCCCTCTGATTGCCATTCTTCCTTCTTCCATCTCTCCCAGTTCTCCTTCCTCAATCTTTTTTCCTTCCTTCCTCTTTTTTCCACCCCTTTCTCCTCCTCCTCCTCCTCCTTCTTCTTTTCTTTCTTCTTTCTTGTTTGCTTTCTCCACCTCTTCATCTTCCTCCTCGTCTTCCTTCTCCTCAGATGTCTTCACGGATATCAGCACCAGTGTCTTTGCCACTAGAAGAGGATCTGCAAAATGAATTAATTCAGCATATATACAATATATATATATATATATATATATATATATATACATATAAATATAAGGAATACACACACATATTTATGTATATTTATATTATATAAAGTACCACTGAGAGCATATGACTATATGATTGACAAATAGAGTGTTTAGATAAAACACATTTCCTTCCCTTATTGAGCTCAATCTAGGGTCAAGTTATGACACAAAATTTTATAACTAGAATACATGTTGACGAAGTGCCTAATAAAAGAGGAGAGACTGAATCTATCATTTTGGAGAAATACTTTATCCTATATTTCCTCTGTCAATGAAATTCATCAATCTCTGCAAGTTATATTTTAAGATACTTGTATAGAACAGGTACTGTGAATTATCCAAGGTCACACACGCACAAGTGAGATGTGAATACAGGTTTTCCTTGGCCAAAATGTCATAGTTGATAGTGACTAAGAGAGGTTCAAAATAAAGAGCTGTAGGGAGCCTAACTAGCAAGAGTGGGGAGAAGAATCAACCTGGAAAGCATGTTCAGGAGAAGAGATTAGGGTTTAACTACCTTTATTGTTATTGTCTGACTATAATTGTAGATATTTAATCATCCTAAGAGTCAATTTATTCTTCTGAAAAAAGGGTTTGCTAATAATTCAGGTTTAGAGCTGGAGGGAACTTTTCAATCGTTGGATATAATACAATCATTTTATATCCAAGTAAATTGAGGACCAGAGAAATGGGGAACTTGCTTAATACTCCAGTGATTTCAGTGGAGTGGCTTAACGAAAAGAATAATTTGAATCCAGGACTCTGTACTGGGCCCCTAGGTACAACAGTGGATAAAATGTCAAACCAAAAGTCAGGAAGATTCATTTTTATGAGTTCAAATCCAGCCTCAGATTCTTTTCAACTGTGTGACCTTGGGGAAATCACTTCATCCTATTTGTTTCAGTTTCCTCATCTATTAAGTGAGTTAGAGAAGGAAATGGAAAACATCTCAATCCAGTATCTTTGCCAAGAAAAGTCCAAGTGAAATCACAAAGAGTTGTTCCGTAGAAATCCTGGACTGCATAACTTCTATGATTGTTTTATATAGAAAATGAAAGTCTCTGTGTTATAAAGCAAAGTTGTTGGATCTGACCCTGGAACCCTTCAGTTCATATTCTGACTCAGGTACTCATATATGCTGTGGGAAAAGACACTTTTCTTCTCAACTCCTCAGTTTTTGCATCCAATAAAAGAAACTTATTATAGTAACTGCATGACCTATGTTGCAGGCTGGCGGAGAAAATGACATCAAGGATGAAACGATGAAAATGGAGATTAATTTATGAAATAGTATAATGACGGACATTCTTCTTCTTCTTCATTATTATTATTAGAGAAGAAATTTCTTAGAAAAACTGGAATCCTATTTAAAGGATAGATATAAATCTGACAAATGAACAAGTGATTTCAGTGACATTCCAAGCATAGGAAATAAGGTTAAAAATGACATGCTTGTAGAAGAAAAGTCAATAATAGAGTGTTGAGATAGACAACATCCGGAAACTAAAGACAAGTGTTATTGTTGCTATTGTGGTTTGTTTATTTGTTCGTTTTTTAAAATCTATATTGAGCAAAAGAGGTGAATCAAAGGGAAAAATGGAACACCTCCTCAAAGTGGATGGGATGGGGAAAATTGACAACGGAGGAAAAGGAAAGCTGTTTGATTTTTTGTTGTTATTGCTTTCTCACCCAAGAAGAATAATCTTTAGACTGGAAAGGACAGAATAAATTGGTTAACAGAAAATTGATGCCCACTCCAAATTAATCAATAGACAGAGCTACCCTTCATGTTTCTGGGTTAAGATGTACCAGTGTTCCTTGCTTAAAGCATTTGTCAGTAAGATGGCTAAAGTCTTACAATGAATGTTTGAAAGTCTGTGAACAATTGGAGAGATGTTACAGTATTGGAGGGCAGATTTGCTGGTTTTAGTGTAATTATTCTGGGAGTCATTCAACTTTTTTGTTGCTACCTGTTTGTTTGTTGTTTATTTGTTTTCTAGGAGTAGTGGAGTAATATGAGATGATTCTTAAAAGATGGGATAGCATCAAATTATGGAGGTCTTGAATACTATGCAATTTATTTTGGAATTTTATCCCTAGACAACATGAGGTCATTGAAGATTTTTGAATAGATGGGGCAAGAGCAGAGAAATCCAAAGGGAGCCTTAGTCTGAAATAATGGATTGAAGGATGAATTGAAGCAAGAAATACTGTAAGGCAAAGTAAATCGAAGATGAAAACAATTTATCCTCACATTTTCTGGACCCCAGAATGACTCCGGAGGCCAAAGCTCACAACCCCCACCCCTCTACTCAAATCCAAATCATAGGCTGGTCATGGGATCACCTTCCTGACGTCATGGTCTTCTTTGATAACAAAGAAAAAATAATTTCATTTCTTGTTCGGTCATAAACCCTTCCCTTATTCATAAACTTAATAGCTATTTTTCTATGTTTCTTTAATTTTCTCGGAGCATTAACCTTTATGTCAAAATCATATACCCATTTTGAGATTATCTTGATATATAGTATGAGATGTTGACCTATGCTTAGTTACATTCAGGAATGCTTTTTGGTTTTTCCAGTATTTTTGTTGACTGCTGAGCTCTTTTCCTCAAAACTTGGATCCTTAGCTTTAACACACACTGAATGACGATAGTCTACACACTGGTTACCTAATCTATTCTACTCTTCAACTATTGACCTTCATTTCCATATTAGATTGTTTTGATGATTACCATTTTTATTCCCTTTTTATATTTTATTATTTATTTAATTTAGTTGGTTTCTTTTGTGGGTTTTTTTATATTTTGAGTTCCAAATTCTCTTTCAACCATCCCACCACCCACTGAGAAGACAAAGCAATTATAGATATGAAATCATGAAAAATATATTTCCATATTAACCATATTGAAAAAAGCAAGAAAAGAAATATGAGAAAATTGTACTTTAATCTGCACTAGAATTCACCAGTTCTCTCTCTGAAGATGTATATTTCATCATGATATTTTTTTGTCTTTGATCATCATATTCCTGTTAATATTATGTAAAATAACCTCCTGGTTCTGCTTACTTCACTTTGCATCAGTTCTTATAGCTATTCCCATGCTTTTGCTTTTTTATTTTTGAAACCACATGACACATCATTTCAGACATATGAATACTATCCCATCACAACCATTTGCTATGATTTGTTCAATCCTTCCTCAATGTATTTTCATCCCCTCATTTTCCAATTATTTGCTGTCGTAAAAAGAACTGAATGTTTTTTGTACATGTGCGTCTAACACTAGATCAAAGTGTATACAGTTTTACAACTCTTTTTGAATAGTTCCACATTGTTCTCCAGAATGACTGGAGTGGTTCATAATTTCACTAGTAAAACATTAGTGTATCTATCCTATCTCATATGGGCTAAGATTTGTCATTTTTTTTCTGATAGGTGTGATGTGGCATCATAGAGTTGTTTTAATTTGCATTTCCATAACCAGTACTGATTTAGATACATTTTATGACTATAGATAGGTTTGATTTCTTTTGACATTTCCTGCTCATATCATTTTACCAATTCTCAGTTAGAGAATGACTTTTTTCATATAAATTTGATCCAGTTCTCTGAATTTTTGAGAAATTATATCTTTAAGAAATTGTCATAAAATATTTTGATATTATTTCATTGTCTATGACTCTTTTTAGCAAGATGCACTTCCTTATTGTCTCTTTTAATTACATTTACTGTTGTTTTTGTTTTGATTGAGATAATTATTGCCAGCCCTACCTATAAAAATTTTTTTTAAAATTCAGTGGAAACCTAATAGATCCTGTTCCAGTCCCTTTCTTTAACTCCGCATATGGCTTTCTGTTTTATTGTGTCTCTTATAATCAGTATACCATTAAATTCCAGGTTCTAATCTATTTTGATCTTTGCTTCTGTTTTATAGGTGAGCTTAACCTTTGCACATTCATAATTATAAATTTAAACTTGTATAGTCTTATTTCTTTTCTTTATATCCTGTCTGAAATTTTGACTTTAGCCATCTTACAGACAAATTCTTTAAGGAAGGAACACTGTGGTACATCTTAACCCAGAAACATCAAGGGTAGCTCCATCTATTGATTAATTTAGAGTGGGCAACAATTTTCTGTTAGCCAATTTATTCTGTCCTTTCCAGTCTAAAGATTATTCTTCTTGGGTCAGAAAACAATAACAACAAAAAAAAAATCAAACAGCTTTCCTTTTTCTCTGTTGTCAATTTTCCCCATGCCATCCACTTTGAGGAGGTATTCCATTTTCCCTTTGATTCACCTCTTTTGCTCAATATAACTCTCTCTTCTGTACCTCTTTTATGTGAGATAGTTTCACTTATTTTTGTTCCCCCGCCCCTTGTCCCAGTTCATTTCTCTTTCATACCCTCACTTTTTTTTTGCAATCATCCCAACTTAACAGAATCAAAATTGTGACCTTTGCCCATATAGACTCCTTCTAAATGTCCTAATGATGATAAAATTCTTTTTTTTTTTAACAAGGAAAATGGGGTTAAGTGGCTTGCCCAAGGCCACACAGCTAGGTAATTATTAAGTGTCTGAGGTCAGATTTGAACTCAGGGACTCCTGACTCCAGGGCCGGTGCTCTACCACTGTGCCACCTAGCTGCCCCCATGCTAAAATTCTTAAGGATTACATTATCCTCTTTCCATATGGATATATAAACAGCTTAATCTTATTAAGCTCCTTATGATCTCTCAATCATGTTTATCTTTCTATTCTTCTCTTGAGACTTGAATTTTCTTGTCAAATTTTCTATATTCCTCTAATCATTTTATCAGGAATTTTTAAAAATTCGCAATTCCGTTAGATAGTTTTTCCTCAATCATGATTTTTAATTTTATGAAGAAGTTTATGTTTCATTATAATACTAACTCCTTTGCCTTCAAGAGCATCAAATTTCATATTTTCTATTTCTTTAGCATAACCTTTAGATATTATTTAATTCTAACTGTGGTTCTATAGTTTTTTGGTTTATTTTCTTTCTGGTTGTTTGCCAGATTTTTTTTTCTTAACTTGGTTGTTCTAATATTTGTATATAAAAATCCTGTGAATTTTAATTTTGGAATGTATTTCAGAAAGTGATGAGTGTATTTTTCAATTTCTTTTTGCCTTTTGGAACAATGATATCTGGGCAATTTGCATTAATTTTCTTAAAAATATTAGGTCTAGCTTCTTTTTTGGGTTATGAATTTTAGGTAATCCAATAATCAACAAATGATTACTCCTCTATTTTCTAAGTTTTTTGCTTTTTCTGTGATATAGTTTACATTTTTTCCCTACTTTTCTATTTATTGAATTTTTTATTGTTTCTTGGTGGTTCATGGGAGTCATTAGCTCTCATTTGACCAGTTCTGTTTTTTAATGAATTATTTTCCCCACTTAAGTTTTATACCTCATATACTATTTAGATGATTATGATTTTTTAAGGGGCTGTATTCTTCACAAACTATTTTTTATCATTTTTGCTAAGGTGTTAATTCTCTTCAAAATTTTGTTGTATCACTCACATTACTCAAATTTTCTTCACTTATGTCATTTGATTTTACACATTTTTGGTGTCTCTTTTTTCTAAGTTTCTGTTTTTAGTTTTTCTAACAAACCTCTTGGACCTGTATCCAATTTGCAGTTTTATATGAAGCTTTGCTTGTTGATATTTTCAAATCATCTTCTGAGTTTATCACTTTAGCTTCCAATAATAGCTTTATGTTGTTAGATTCTCTTTGATACTTTTAGCTCCTTTTCTAGGCTATTTCTTGACTTTCAACTTTATGGAAGTTTGGGGGTTACTTGCCTTTTGAGGTAATCAGGTATCTATCTGGCCTGGTCTTCTGATTTTTACACCTTGCTGTTTTTTTCAGCTATGTCTAGAAGTCTGTAAGCTTGAGGTGCTTCAAAGCACTTGGCATGAACCAAGAAGAGAACTCATCACTGCCCTCCTGGTCTTCATTTTGGTTCATTTCACCCAGAGAGGAGTCCTGCTTCCTCAGAACTCCAACAACTCTTCACCAGAAACAATGACTCATATGGAAAATGGATGATGGAATTGCTAAATAGTGACTATCCAGTGACAGTTCTGTGGTTCTCTGTAATCTCTTCCTAACCAGGTATCCAATCCCCTTAATGTCCCTAGGTGCAGAGAGCTCCTGATACCATAGCCTCTGTTCTTGGTGTTGTAAATGCCATCTCTATCACCAAAACCCATACTTTGTTTCTCTTCTACTATGTTTTATTCCTGACCAATTTGCTCCCTAGTGTCTAAAGAACTCTGTATATTATAAACTTTCCTAGTTTGTCAAAATGACTCAAAATGACTTTTTCTATCTTATTACATCTATCATTAGACTTGATGTGCTTTGAAAAGTTGTTTAGTGATACACTCTAAATAATTTATTACACATCTTAGCTTTCCCCAATAATATGGTTTAATTTGGATAATTTTTAGTTTCATAGATTCTCTTTTGTATGTGGTCTGAATTTATTCATGTCCTCCCTAAAAAGTGGAATGCAGAAGTGAACACAGTATTTCAGATTTGGTTTATGCAGAGTACATCTAGACTATCACCTCTTTAGTCTTTCCAACACTGCCTTTATTCATCAAAGCTTAGTGCTTTTATTGCCTATCTTAGTTTGAACTTTCATTTGACCAATTCCCACCCTAGTATCAGATGTTGTACAAACTTTGATTTAGGCACTTTCTCTAGTTTGGGTTTTTAAAATTGATTATTTGACTCTAGGTGCTACTTTCCTGTTCTTTACTTTATCCCAATTAACTTTTATCTAATTCTAGTTCTGTTCTAGTCTGTTAATATCTTTTTTATTTTGACTCTTTTCATTCTCTGTGTTAATGATCCCTCCCTCTTTGTGCCCTTTGAAAATTTGATAAGTATGACTAACTTTACATTCCATTAAGGCAAGATAGAAGGGCATACAAGTAATAAATGCATTAAGTATTGAGAAAAATAAAGAGAAGGGTTCCAAAATGTATTAGAAGAGATGATGAAGACATGAGATAATGACATAAGATGATAATGGAATGGCTAGGAGAAAGAATCAGAATTCTCAGTGTAGGAAAGGAAAGAATAGATAATTAAAAGCAATGAAGAAGTATATGAGAAGAAAATAAAGTAAAACTAAATCATCAGGAGGAAGAAATTATGTTATTTTAATGATTTAATGATATGAAGGAGATTAAATCAAGCAAAGTCTGATTTTAAGAATTCTGAGGGAGGTTAAATTCATTCACAGAAACTTTATATTCTACAAGGAAGATAGACCCAGGGAACAGTAAAATGACATGAATGAAATTCTGAAAATACTTTCTATGATGAAGAGCAAGAAATTATTCTTTCTTCTCAGAAGTCCCTAAAGAGATCAATATTGCTTGGTTTTTGTCCTTCGTTATTGGAGAAGACCAAAACAACATCTCTATATTTGAGACAAATGATAGTATATTCCACTGTGATTGATCAGACCAACAGGTCGGGCATAAATAGTCCATGTGAACACCTGGGTGTGGGTACTCTGAACTTACAGATGTCACCTTTCCTATGAGCTGCTTCCATTCTGCCTTCTTCATAGAGTGCAGTCCCCTCACTGATGAGGGCATGCCATGTCGAGAGGTCCTGTGCCAGTGTCTCCCAAGTTATACAGTCAATTCTAGAGTCCTTCAATGAGAACTTCAGGATGTCTTGGTATTGCCTCTTTCAGCCCCTTTGAGAACACTTGCCCTATGAGAGTTTTCCATAAAATGTTTTTTTTGGGCGAGTGTACATATGGCATTCTCATTGTAGTTGAGCTCTGTGTAGTAGTGTTGAAATGCTAGGCAGTTTAGCTCAAGAAAGGACCTCAATGTCTTGTATCTTCTCTAGCTAGGTTATCTTCAGACTCTTCCATTACTTACAATATAATGTTGATGAATTTGACAGTGGCAAGAACTTTGGTGACAATAATAGTCCTTTTCAAGTCTTCAGTAATGGACTGTAGCACCTGGAGAAGTAACTTTCAGGGTATATTTCCATCAGCATTGTTTAACAGAATGACATTTTTATTTACAAAGAAAGAACAAAACTGCTTAATAGAGAGTTGTTCCTCAAGATGAGCACTTCACTGCCCTAGATAATTCAAATCACTTGGTACAGATTCACTACATTGCTAGGTAGGTCATGGAATAATGATGAAATGTTCTTAGGGGTTCATGATTGATTGTTGAAAGAGGTAACTTATGCCCTCACTTATATGTAATATGTTAAGTTGGGCAAAATGATTCACATGCATTTTTTAATTTGATTCTCACAATGAATGGCACTTTGAATGAGGTGCTAGTCTTTTTTCCCATTTTAGAGACTAAATGAATGCTCAGAGAAGTTAAGCAAATTAAGTAAGGTTATCCATCTAACAGGTGACTAGACAGAATTCAATACAGCTCATAGATCAAGATAAAGTAACAAGGGAAAGTAGAGGTTGCCACTTCCTGCATCTTACAGTTGAGGAAATGAACTGAGAGTCTTATTGATTTGCTTAATAACAGGCAGATAGAAAATGACAAAAGGTGAAACAAACTCATTCTTTTTACTGCTGCCTTTTCCCAACTGTGTCCAATGATCTTGACTTTTCTGCACAGCTTCTCTGAAAGAAGATGGAGAACATAATAACTTCCAAATGATTGGAGAACAATGAGCTGTTAGGAAAATGAATAACCTGATTGAAGTATATTTGAATATGGCATTCTTTTTCAAACTACTGAGCAAGGGTCTTGACTTTGATTCTTAGTAAAATTCTCCAAGGGATTAGTAGAAAGATGTTTATTGTCTCAGTAACAAGTCACACCACACCAGTCTTTCTTGGGTAGTGTTACTAAAGTGAATGTATCCTGGGGAGTTAATTTAGACAAATAAAATATTTTATAAGGCATCTGATGTTAATGCAGTAGGAAAGATGAAGGTGAAATGGGAGTGAAGGACAGATTAAGAATTTATTGACTAATTTGATTTAGAGAATTCATAAAATAATTCATATCTTCTTTGAGATAATCCTAATTCCTGTGCTCCAGAGTTATATGTTTTACCAGTTAGCTCTTTGATATCAATGATCTGAATAAAGACATTTATGTCAATGCTCAGTATTTTTGTTTTTGAAATAAAGCTGGGAAGTGGTGTGAATGTGTTGAGTCTCGATGTCAAGACCCTGAAAAATCTATCAGAATTGTTTTTATTATGCTTCAATATCTTTCTCACCTTATAATGAAATCCGTTCAATCAAAAAATTTCTTTTTTCAATAAAAAATTATAGTCAAGCAAGACAAGTTACCATGTCAGTCATGTCTGTGAAAACCAAAACCAAAACCTGGATGTGTTTTTGTCCTCTTTCTTTTTGAGTCCATCACCAAGTGATTACTGAATTCATAAGGATTCTATGATATTTTGAGTTTTTCATTAGGCTACTGAGAGTAACGTGTGAGAAGTAACTCTCCCATTTCAGAGGGAGGCAATCAGAAGATAATTTACTCAAGACAGACGACATTAATAGAAAAAAAAAAGGTAACATGTCTGTTCCAAAAATAGAGGTCAGACTATGTCAATCCTCTGTTCAAATGGCTCCAATAACTTCCTATTGCCTCTAAAGTAAATATAAATTCCTCTTTTAGCATAAAAAAATCATGTCACAATTTGAATCCATTCTACTTTTCCAGGTTTATTACAAATTAATCCAACTGATCTATTTGCTGTTCCTACACATGGTGTCTCCTACCTCCATGTCTTTGAATGGGCAATTCCTCAGACCTGGAATGGTCTCCATCCATAACTTTGCTTCTGAGATTCCTTCAAACCTCATCTTTCCTAAAGGAAACCTTCCCTGACTACCCCCAAAGGTAATGTCCCCTGAAATTACTTTGTATTTACCATATTATCTTTTATGTATACATGCTGCTTTTTCCTATAAATTATAAGTCCATTGAGGGTGGGGATGATTTCACTTATTTCCCTTAATCTTCAGCACTAAGCACAATGCCTGGTTCATTAAACATTTAATAAATGCTTGTTCATTAACTTACATGAAATGAAACTTTAATTTGGAAAGGCCTCACCAGGTTGTTAACATGAGGATCTGTTCTCCTCCGTGAGCAAAAGGTCAGATCATTTTTGGAGATTTCATAGGATTCTGAGTAATTAGCAAGACTGTTGGTTTGATAGCAACATAAATCATTATTTCCTCTTGGTATGACTTTTTTAATGGGACTAGTAAAGGGAACATTTTTAACAGAGAATGAGCTGTGCACATAGCAGGAAAGAATGACTCTAATTCTATTCTTCTCAAAGAGACATCCTCTAGGGTCTAGGACTAGATAGACAGTTTCTCTGCTTTTATATTCCTGCTTATAGAATGGTCTCAAAATTTTAAATAACAAAATGA
Organism: Macrotis lagotis; assembly: GCF_037893015.1. Classification (NCBI taxonomy): domain Eukaryota; kingdom Metazoa; phylum Chordata; class Mammalia; order Peramelemorphia; family Peramelidae; genus Macrotis; species Macrotis lagotis. The sequence goes on along the minus strand of NC_133658.1, from coordinate 16,020,862 downwards.
AATCAGATGACAGGATTTGAGAGTTAATGTATTGGAGTGGAATAAAATACTGCCCATGGCATCAGGAAGAACTGAGTTCAAGTCCCGCTTCTGACAAATGCTTGTGGTTGTCCATTCTTGAAGATGACCAAAATAGTACCACTGTGTTAGAATCATGTCACAGTATGTCCCATTGTGACTGATCACACCACAATGAACTTGGAATGCTGCATCACAGGTCAGGTACAAATAGTGCAAGTGAACACTGAGGTTTCTCTAAATTTTTGCAATTCTCATTTTTCTTTTGAGTGATTTCAATTCTGCTTTGCTTATAGAGCACAGCATACTCTTTGATGAGAGCACATCATGATGGTTGCTCCTGTGCCAGTATTTCCCTTAAAAATAATGTTTTTTGTCCTTTCTTGAAGGAGATCATGACACCAGTGAGATGATGCCATGACAAGTACAAGAATTGGATTTGAGTGGGGGGTGGCTGTGCTAAATCCCCAGCTTCACTTTCTCTTCCAGAGTCATCTGGGTCCAGTGGCCAGAAATGAATTAGGATTACTGGGGATGGCCTCAGATGCAGGGCAAACAGGATTAAGTAACTTGCCCAAGGTAGCCTAGCTAGTAAATGCCAGAGGCTGGATTTGAGCTCCTGTCCTCCTCATTCCAAAGCCAGTACTCTATCCACTGTGCCATATTTTGTAGTATCTCCCATATCATGCTATTTTATATAAATAAAATAAAATATAGAAATATTTTATAGAAAGCTTGGGAGTTTCCTTGTATTGTTTTTTTTCCCAACCACCATTTGAGTGCTTCCTCTGTTTGAATTATCCATCAAATAGTTTTTTAGGCAAGTGTATGTTTGATATTTGAACAATGTGGCCAGCCCATTAGAGTAGTGTGCCTTGCAAAAGAGTTTGAATCTCTGATAGTTTAGTTTAGAAAGGACATCACTGTCTGGTACCTCATCTTGTGAGATGATCTTCAGAATCTTCCTAAGATTGTGGGGATAAAACTTGTCTATTAAAAAAGAGACAAGGGCAGAGCTCTGAGTTAATAGTACTTTAACAAAGGGTCCATGGTCCCCTCTAATGAAGTAGGCTATCTTACTCAGGGTCTGAAATGCTCCCTTCTTCTGGAACTTTGTTTTTATAGGGTTTGATACCCAATATTAAAAAGAGGCAAGGCCAAATACAGAATCTCATTGGTTGTTCAACTTTGCTTTTGAAGGCCAAAAATGACATATTTTCAAGGGTATCAGTTTGGGTGTAGCAGGGCCATCTTCACTGACTATCCATCGTAAAATCCATAGGCTATTTCTTAGGTTAGGCTGTAGGAGATGACATAGGGTATGTATTCTGACTTGGTGGTCATGAGATAGTCACTTGCTTGATCCAGAGATACAATAGTAAACTGGAGAACTTTCCATATGATTGAGTCACCACCTCTACATGGGATTGGGCCATCAAGACAAGAAGAACAAGGGAGGATGGCCACTAACTACCTTCCTATCATTGCACATTTGATCTTCCCATATTTATTTCACAGCTCTGGGACCCAAAACACAGAATGTAGAATAATATCAGATTGATTGACATTAATTAGAATTTGAGTAGGGGTAATAAATCAATTTTTACAGACAATTCAAATGGAGTGATTCGGTTTCCTGATGGAGCTGATAGATTGTCCAGGTTTCATAGGCATACAGAAATGAGGTCAGCACCACAGTTCTGTAGACCTTCAGTTTAGTAGGTGGTCTAATACTTCTTCTTTCCCATATTTTCTATGGAGCCTCCCAAACACTGAACTAGCTCTGATAAAATGTACATGAACACCATTGTTAGTATATATGACCCTGGAAAGTAAACTGCCAAGGTAAGTGAAATTATCCATAGGATTCAAAACATCAGTATTTGCTGTAGCTGATAGTATGGTGCTGATTGGTGGAAAATGAATCTTTAGGCCAAAATTAGTATAAGTAGGTGAAAATTGAGCTATATTTTGTTGCATTTTTAAAATTAAGCAAACATTATTAATTTTACATTGGGCATAATATTCTTCTTTAAACATCTCATTCTCCTCAGAACAAGAGCAAAATACTATAAATTCTAGGCAATGTTAATACATTTTCTTATTTTTCAAATAACAGATGTTAAGTAGATTTGACTTTTAGTCAAATATTCACATATAAATATATATTCCTTTCCACAAACTGTGATAAGAGACAAAGATTATTACAAACTTTCATCCATTACTAACAAAAGCCCTTGTGAGATTGTTGACAATTATCAATATTGATTTAACATCAAAACAAATCAGATTCTGGAATTTAGTAGAATGTCTCTTTCCCAAAAGAAATCAGTAAATATATTATAAATGATTTAATAATCCCAAATTCCTTGACATACAATTGATCTCAATTATATTTTCCTTCTTAATAACATATACATTCTCAAGCCTTATTACAGAACTTTCACAGGTGACTAAATTAATCTCATTTGGCTCTCACATAGTTTCTTGTTTAAAACACAAGGCGTTGACTTTTTCCTATAAAAGGCCTTCCTGGCCTCTTTTCAAAGCCTCTTGAGGGTGGGAAGTCTACATGGACTAAACATTAAAGTCTCATTTAACCTAAATCGAATACCATCTTCAGTCAGTAATAGGTTAACACAAACTTAGCTCACAGCTGACATCGTTTCACACACTTGGCACCTTACAAACTTTCAAGTGGTGTAAGGTAAGGGGACAGGCTCAGATCCCAACCTCATTACTTATTTAAAATGAGTCCTTTTAAAGCAATTCAATTCAAAATTCAGACTAAAAGGAGTAACCTTTAACTCAGCTATTCTAGATCTGAATTACACACAGACACACACACACACACACACACACACACACACAGACAACAGAGTTTAGACATAGAAACAACTCTTTTGTAGAAAGGTTTCAAATTTACAAAGGTGAGATTGATACCCTGGCTGGTACCAATCTCAGAATATAGAAACATTTTCTCACCTCTCCAGGTCAGTGGAGAGATGTGAAAACATCCTATTGATGTTTAAATACACACACACACAAACACATTTCTTTATTTTTACTTTTTTTAAAAGATTTTATTTATTTTGAGTTTTATAATCTTTCCCCTAATCTTCCTTCCCTCCCCCTCTCCCACAGAAAGTAGGCTGTTAGTCTGTTTCCATGGTCTACATTGATCTAAATTGAATGACACACGTGTATTTATATATTTTTTTGAATGTTCCAATGAAGGCCAGTCAAATAATAACTTTTAGAATCGATCAGAATTTCTTGAGGAACCTCTTATATATATTCATTAAGATTTGTAAGTAGCCAACCAATAGTTAAAATTGAATGCATTCTTAACTTTATAAAGCTCAAATCCAGTTACTCTATTACAGAGATATTAGTTATTAGCACAGGCTGAATTAAAATTGAAATCTGAATTTCCTAGTCCCAGAAAGTTATCCTCCCCCCCTCTTTTTTCCCCCCTTAACTAATTCACCTCCAGCCTTCTCAATCAATCTGCCCATCTCCCCTTCCACCTTGCAAAGGTGGGACTTTCTCAGCCAAGCTAAATGGGAATTGGAATTGATAAACACATGCAGCCTAAGGAAAATGTGGTCCCCTGCCCACAATGGGGCTAAAACAAGTTTTGAGGGGATCTTACCCTTCCTGCAGTGAGGCATGCATTCCATCTGAGCTTGAGTTTCAAAGCTTTAAAAGGAACATTTCCTTCTCCCTCCCCCCACCCCTGCAGAGGGTGGGGGTGGCAGAGAATGAGAGAGAGCATTTCAAAGAGAAAGAAAGAAAGAGGAAGGGAGAGCCATCAGAAGATAATTTCCTGGACCTCAGATGTTTTGCTTTTGTCAAATCTAATTCCTTCCAAGGGGCAAGTACACAGCTGGGGTGGGGGAGTCTTGGTGCCAGATTTTCCCCATGTTTTGATTCTCCATCAATTCATAGGAAGGCAAACATGTCAACTGGACATAGGCCAAACACCTTTCCTTAACAGCCCTCACTCCATGGTGGGGTATAAACCAAACACACCTCAGAACTGCCAACACTGGTCAGTCTGAACAAAAAGACAGGCCCACTCCAGGGCTACTGGGAAACACCACATGGGATCAGCTTAGCTGAGTCCCCATGAAACTCAACCTTTTTTCCATTTTCCAAAAAAAAGGAGCAAACACAGACGGAGGGCTAGGTCCGATAATGTTTCCACTGTTCTAAAAATCTAGGATCTAAAAAAACAGGGGGTGCGCTTCTCACCTATGGAGCTTGATCCAGTTTCCAAAGTCTGGGCAGAGATCCTGGCTGGCTTGCCATTCTGTAGCTGATGGCTACTTGAGTTTGGATCTGCCTAGGAGGAATCATTATTCAGACTTAAGAAAGCAAGGGTGGAAAGGGAATACAAATTTATTAAAAGAAGTTATAGCACATAGGAAGGGATGAGGGGAGAGAGAGAGAGAGAGAGAGAGAGAGAGAGAGAGAGAGAGAGAGAGAGAGAGAGAGAGAGAGAGAGAGAAAGAGAGAGAGAGAGAGAGAGAGAGAGAGAGAGAGAGAGAGAGAGAGAGAGAGAAACAACCAAGTAGTGTTGACTGGACTACAAGTCTGCCCTGAGTGGTGTCCAACCCAGGTTTTTATGTCTTGCCTCTCATCCAGAGGGCAAAAGAATTAGATAGAAGGGAAACCTAAGGAGATCAGGCAATAAATTTTACATTAAACAATGAATCAATGGTAGTCAAATTACATCTCCACCCACTTTCTACATTCACAATTCTCTTCATCTTTCCCCTGCATCAACAGGGTTGAATAATTTCCTCCAGATCAAATACTAGGAAGTATCTGATATATGATTTGAACTAAGGAAGCTAGTCTTTCTGATTCCAGGCCCAGTGCTCTATCCACTGTGCAATTAATAGCTGAGATAGTTTATCAAAAGCTTTATTTGATTTTAAGTAAACTCGACCAAGAAAAATTGGCTAGACTGACTAGTTTAGTAATATTAGCAAAGAAGGAAAAAAAAAAAAGACTCATCACCTGGAATTCTTATTGAGATTGTGGGCTGCAAAAACCTCACACTCTTTCTCAGATAAATTGATGTTTATTTTTGCCTCATTCATCTTACATTTGTGAAGTGTTAGGCTTTATGCTCATCCATATTAAATACCGTTTTCTCCAGTTTGGTTATGGTTCATTCTACTCTTTCATGATCTTTGTGAAAATTCAAATTTTCTTCTGCTTGTTTTTGTTTTCTTAGGTTTTTTCAAGGTAAATGGGGTTAAGTGACTTGCCCAATGCCACACAGCTAGAGCTAGGTCATTATTAAGTGTCTGAGGTTGGATTTGAACTCAGGTCCTCCTGACTCCAGGGCCATTGCTCTATCCACTGCGCCACCTAGCCGTCCCCCTTTTTTCTGCTTTGAAGAAGTGAGCTTTATTTCTATCTTTAGGAAAGGAGCTGTGATGTCTCTTGAAGGGTGATATGGAGACAAAATGATCTGACTTCAAATTCCATCTCAGATTTTTTTAATGAATGTGATTTCCTTGAGCAAGTCACAAACTCCGCGAGCCTCAGTTGACTGTAAAATTCAGGTAGCAGGCAATCAGAAAGTCAATAATCATGGATTAAGTGCCTGCTATCTACCAGACAAGGGTTAAATTCTACCCCTAACCCAAGTCCTCCTGACAAAAAAGGGAAATAAAACCAGTCCTTGTCATCAAGGAACTTTTGATCTAATGGTGGAGAAAACAAACAAAAAAGATGTGTATAAACAAATGATATGCAACATCAACTGAAAAGATTAAGAAAACCACAGAGACAGACAGAAACAAAGAGAGGAAGGCGATCTGTGAAGGAGACATAATTTTGTAGGTCCTTTCAGGTGAAGGAATGATGTACAAGCTATTTGAATGAAGGAAGATGTCAAACATTTAGGAGTCTTGGAATTTTTTTTTTATAATAAGTAATCACGATAATAACAGCAACTGTTTGCCAATATACCTACTGTCTTACTGATATAAAATCTTTTTGTATATTATCTACACATGAATTATGAGCATATTTCCTGACAGCATCAGTAGGCACAAAGACTTTCATAAGTAATGTGAAATAATGAAGGACAGATCTTCATCCTCCTCAAGTTGCTGAAGTGTGTAGTCAAAAGAAAGTCTAATGGTGCTCATATTTGTTGCTCACCAAAAATACTCATTTGATATGACAGAACGATCGCCATAACTGCTTTTTGAAACTGCAATTTTATTGCTGATGCTGATGGTGACATTTTAGCTATTGTTATTAACAGCAACAGACCCTATAGTACTGAGTCTTTGTGCACTGGACATACTGGGAACTTCATAAATATTTGATAAATGCTATTACATCCAATCATATTAAATAAACTGAGCTTAGGGGCACTTTCTATTAATTCAAGCTACTAATACAGGCTTAAGCTAAAGAAACAATTCATAGATTTGATTTTTCTTTTATTTGATGTATTACCATGCTTTTATCTTAAATAAACATTATTCTCTCTCATCTCATATTATTCTCTCTGATCCTGCAGCATCATTATCCCCCAGATCTTATATTTTTCAGGTCATTTACTTCGAATTAGTTTTTTTTTTCTTTTTTCCTTTTGATGGAAGTGAGCTGAAAGTACTTTCTCAGCATGCCCTCTATCTTAACTTCAATAGAAGTCATTTTTTAAGATGATCTATTTGAAAACATTCCATGATGGGGATAAATCTGCACCTGTGCACATAATTTACTTAGACATACATACATACAATGCATAGACGTGAATGTGTGTTTGTATTTATGGGGCCACAAACATTCAGGCATGACTGAAACAAAGGAACACCACTACAAAAAAGGATAAATGTGTCTTTCTGCATACTGTGACTATTATTCTGCTTCTAAGTCTTAAATATTAAGATGCAGAGTGAAATAAGTCATGATTTTAGAGAAAGAGGACATGTGCAATCTGATGCTACCTTAGCATCTTTGGTCCATGATAAAGATGGAGGTACTTTGTTCATTTTATGGATACCATGAGACAGGAGAAACTGGCCCTTTGTTTCATGTAGTTATCATTGTTCATGTAAATTCTGAGAATTCATATCCCAATTCCCACATTTTTAAATGTCTCAGGTCTCAGAATAAGACTATTTCTCTCCTTCAGGATACTAGAGTCCCCCACTCCCTGAGGAGGCAGGGATTATTTTTTATCTCTGCTTATGCTGCTGCCCAACTTCCCAGCAGAAGAGTTGAGAATCAGTCACTGATTCTTAGGTGGCTTTTAGAAAGAGGAATTTACTATCATGGGACAGAAAGAACAATTGAGACAATATCTAACTCCTGTCAGGGACACTATCTCCCAAATATGCACATAGAGTCCAAGAGTAAGTGACTGAGTTTAGAGAGTCCATGGGCTAAAGGACTAACCCGCAGGTCTTGGATTCTGGAAGTTCTTTTGCCCCATTTGTGGGGCGTGATAGTTTCTTTTTCAATGATCTTTGTGAAGCCATAAACCTATGTCCAGACTGTGTTTAGATTTCAATGCAGACGATTTCACTAGTCTGAGGATGTTGCTAGGGCACTGATAGGAAGGCAGGATTTCTTTCATAGGGTAGTCTTTGTCATGTGTTGCTTATCTGTCACCTTGCCTTTGTTTTCTAATGTTCTTCAGAAACATTAGGATTCCTTGACTCGCAGCCTCCTACAACAGGTGGCACTGAGAGAATATTGTTGTTGCTGTTTGTCCTCCATTCTCAAAGAAGACTAAGACATCGGGGAAGTGAGACCATGCCAAGTACATGAAGGTGGGGACTGTGTTATGTCATCACCCTCACTTTTTCCTCCAGAGCCATCTGGGTCCAGTAGCGAGTTATGAATCAGGATGACTGGAGATGGCCTTGGATGCGAGGCAGCCAGGGTTAAGTGACTTCCCTAGGGTGACACAACTAGTGTGTGCCAAGACTCTGAGACTGGATTTGAGCTTAGGTATCTCCTGACTCCAGAGTTGGTGCTCTACCCACTGTTAACGCTTAACCTTTATTTCTGGGACATGATTGAGGCCTGAATCCTGGCTCAGTCTAGTCAATCTTCAATAACAATTTGTGGAATGCAGACACTATGTGAGTCTTTGACCTCAGAGAGTTTTATAATCTAATGAGAGAAGGTAACACATTCACAGAAAGTTGCAAAGCTTTCAGGAAGGGGATACCTAGCACCGGATCATCATGTTGAAGACAGAGACATCTAAGAATTATGTAGTCAGGAAATGAATTGTGTGATGACGTGGGGCAGCCTACGATGTCACATATTAGCTCTGTGACTGGGAGCAAGTTACTCCACCTTTCTGCCCTTCAATGGACACCACCTTCTGCTGTCAGATAGAAGCTGGAAGAGTTACACTTGGTGATTTCTAGCATTTGAATAGAAAATCTGTGATTCTCTGATAATTCTATTATCCTACATTTAATTTACAAACCTCTTCTTCTTTAAAACTGGAGTCAATTCAGGATCCAGTCATTTCAGTGTTCTATATGTTGATGGAGAAGCTGAACAGGTTCTCTACTCAACACCTTGTCATCTAAACAATAGATATTCTTCATTGACATTCTACTTTCTTCTTTCTGGATAGATAAAAACACATCTTTCAGGAGACCTTAGAATGTTGTAGGACTTTGATGAAACCAGCACAATTCCCTCTGCAAGCGAGAACATCTGGATGACCACTGCATCCACAGGGGTCTGGATTTTATCTCCTCTATGATCCTTGTAAACAGGCAGTAAATATTTATCTTCCTTTTTTATGCTTCCTTTGAAGCATAAAAGATCTCTCCACAATGTGTTACATTTTTGTTGTTACATCTTTCAAGGAATGTTAAATACCTTTGATACATGAATGGGAAGTACATTATTAGAATAAAGTTAGTAAGATGTTTTCTTATCATGAATCAAACACTTCCCTCCTCACTACTGCTTTATAATCATCACAAAACAAACCCAGTAGAATTTTGTTTCTACACGTTTTGAGTCAATAAAGCTAAGGCAAAGATGTAGTCTACATTGTAATTTTTGTTATGCAAAGTGCTCTGATTCCCAAAAAAGAAAATGTGTAGATTATTCTGGTAAAAATTCTATCTTGGTAGGAAATTGTCATATACTGATGATTGACATTTTTTATAATTTATAATTCACATATTTTGTTTTATAATCTGAATTTTTTCTACCACTTTGATTATTCCTTTTTTATTCAGATAATATTTTACTACATCCCCAATAATTTCATAATTACTCTGCCTCTAGCATAGATCTATTTGTATAAATCTGATCTGTCTTCTTACTGAACCAAGAATCTTACAAAAATGAAATGTGAGATATGCAGATCTAAAGACATCTCCATCCCAATTATCCAAATAGACTATTTGTGTCCAATCTGTGGTAGAACCTTCCAAGCTTGCAAAGAACTGCTTACCACAGTCAAATATAAAGTAGTTTGATTCCAACATTTTGATGTATAGTTCCTCTTTGAGTAAGAAGGGCCACCTCCACCCACACCGCTACCACCAACAGCATCTTCCTGTTCTTGCTACTATTTATACCTCATCCCTAATTACATTCGACTGAGAAATGTTAGAATCAAAATGTTTCATCTTAAAAATTCTTAATAATGATTGTGTTTTGTTGATCTTTTCCATTTTTATAACTTTGGTTCTTCCATTTCCATCCATTTAGGAATTACTTCACTTACTTCACTCTCTTGTGTTTTTGAATAGCTTTAAACTTTCAAATACTTCTTTCTGTCTTATGACCTCCTTTTCCCATCTTCCATTGAGATATGAAGCTGATTCTTAGTTCTTTAAGTCTGATGGAGCAGATCTGGAAGATTCAACCATTTCTTCAAGTAGAACCTCCATAAGAGAACAAATTCTCTCCTCCCCCTCCCCACCCAAAATATCAGCATAGTTAACGACAGGCCGAAACTGTAGCCATAGGCTAGTCACATGATGATACTATTATTCAGCATGATAACCCATGAAGTGACAACAAAACGATTCTCAATGTTATTTGTCTGTCTTCTGCTTCTATGGTAATAGAAAGAATGGCAGAAAACTTTGCAAAGAGTACTAAAATCACATCGCTTTTAGATTATAAATAAACTTGAATTTGATTTTGGTACATTAAATATGAAGTCCCTTGATACAGGAATGGGAGACAAATTAATAAAAGAAAGCTAGTAAGATGTTATTTTCTTATTGGGAATCAAACACTTTCCTCCTCACTCCTGCTTTATAATCATCAAACATCAAGTACAGTGCAATTTTCTTTCTACATTTTTATTAAGTCAAAGAGTTAGTCTTCAATATGATTTTTATTATGCAATCTTTCTGATTCTCTAAAAAGAGGAAGCCCTCAAGAGTGTGTGTAGATTATTCTAACAAAAATTCATCTTGATGAGACATTGACCTTTATTGAAGGTTGGCGTTTTTTATAATTTATAATTCACATTTGAAAAATTTATAATCTCTGAGCCTTTTTCTACCACTTCATTTCTTTTTCATTCAGATAATTTGCTTCTAGACCCCTCAATAATTCCACAATGATTGATCCCCCATGGAACAACATAGATATATTCTTTTTTAATGTTATTTTTCTCTGATTACATTCAAAGATAGTTTTCAGCATTTATCTTTTTGTAAGCTTTTGAGTTCCACATTTTCTACCATTGTCCCTTCTTTCCTCCCTTCCCATGGCAGCTAAATCTGGTAGAGACTGTACATCTACAGTCCTGTTAAACCTATTTCAATAATAGTTACAATATAGATATATTCTACAAGGAAATTAAATATCAATTATGGCATAAATCAAACTAGAAGAAAGAACTTTGCTATTAAATATAAAGATGACTCACAGATACTCTTTGGAGTTAACAGTAGGTTTTATAATTTATCTAGAAATTAAAATAAATAAAGTTATTTTTGGAATTTTGGAGCCATCATGAATTGTAATTCTCATCCTAAATTTAAAAAATGCATTGTCAAGGAAATCATTATATTTAGGCCTAAAGTAATCTGCTGAAGATGAAGTTCTAAGGAAATTCTAGGTAGAGCTTGCTTAGAACCAAAATTAAAGCAACATATATTTTCTTTGATACTTGGTGGTTTCTATCAGATATACTGTGCACTGACCCTAGCATTATGATGTTATTTTGCTCTTCTTCAGGCATAAAGGTCAATGAAAATTATGGATAAATAAAAGGGAAAATATGGGTCAAGGGAATTAAATGAAAGGCCCAAAATTTTTTAGATTATATAGAGGTCTAGAAAAATACATTGTTAAAAATATAATGAGTCGTTTTGTGCTGAACATGCTGAACACCAAATAACACAACAGAGAATGAACTTGACTAGATTTTGACTGAAAGAAAAACATTTATTATTAATGTAGGAGTAATCCCTGAGTCAGCTGTCAATGCACATCAAAATCGTGATAGTTAAGATTTAAATTTGTTTTAAAAAAGTAAGAAGAAAGAATAATGGTGAGAAAAGACATTAAAATATGTGTCAAATCTTTGAGTTGTTGACAGAGGCATAAAAGTATTGTTAAAGAAAGCAAGTATTAGAAAAATAAATGGATTGGACTAAGTCTATATGACAAAGATCTGTGCACATGAAAATTCAATTGAATTGAGAGATTGGCATACAAGTATCTGAAGATTGGAAAGTTAGCAAAGGGATAGAAAAAACTTATAAGAGAGGAAAATGATTGAAAGAATATCAAGGCTTTCACTTCTACCTGTAAAAGAAATTCTTCATATGATAATGATGATCATGTTTGTCCTTCGTTCTCAAAGACTATGACATCAGGAAGGTGATTTTATGAAATACAAGTGAATTAAATTTGAGTGAGTGAGTGACTGCTAAGTCACAAGTCACTTTCTCCTCTGAAACCATCTGGGTCCAGTGCATGGTCATAAAACAAGACAACTGAAGATGGCCCTGTATTTGAGATAATCATCATTAAGTGACTTGCCCAAGGAAATATAGCTAGGAAGTGACAAATGTCTGAGGTTAGACTTGAACTCAGTTTCCCCTGAGTCCAGGGCTGAAATTCATCTATTCATGAAGTGGGAGCATCTTTGTTGAAGATATTAGTAGAATACAAACAGGGTTTTACAAATGTTGGTCCACAGTGGACCATAGCTGAACTATCTCACAATTAACTGAATTAAATACATAGACTAAACATTACAGAGATAAAAATGATGATTTATCAGTTTTTGTTTTTGTTTTGTAATAAGGTATCAATTCATTCATTGCAATCATTCAGGAACTTGTAATTCTTTCAATGACCTTTGTTTTTATGGTTATCTTGGGGCTGCTGAAATAATTTTGTAACTTCCTCAAAACAATTCCATATGCTCTCTTCTTCGATTTTAATTCTGAACCCAACCTATTTCCATCCCATTTATGTATACTGCTGGGTAGTCTTCATAGAATATCCATGGAGATATTCTTTACCTTTACGGTTCTCCTGAAGAGATTGACCAAAATCCTTTGAGTCATTTCGAATGATTATGGTCTTTTCTAAAAGGAGCTGGGGTTTCTCAAATGTTGATATAATGCCATTCACAAGTAAAAAGTTTGGATGACCTTGTTGCGTAAAAGGAATCCCACCTCCACCTTGGCTCTGATTGGGTCTATTCCTTAAACAAAGACTCGTCTTTCCAATTCTAATATGTCACCAACATTACTCTAAAACAATGAGAAAAAGAATATTATCTTCAAAGATTTAATGATGAACAGTACAACTAAAGCAATGTAGAGGCATATGGTAGGTGTAATCAGGTTACAAGACTTTTTTTTTTTAATTAGTTTTTTTTCAAGGCAGTGGGGTTATTGGCTTGCTCAAGGCCACACAGCTAGGTAATTATTAAGTGTCTGAGGTCGGATTTGGACTCAGGGACTCCTGACTCCAGGGCCTGTGCTCTATCTACTGAGCCACTAGCTGCTCCACAATACTTATTTCTTAAGAACATGATTAAAGGATATCATTAAGGAATTATAAGGCAAGAAGTAGGGCTGATCACATGATGACAATAAGAGTTAGACACAAAGTTAGGGTTTAACCTTGTTATCTGTACTAAGCAGTGAATAGCCAGAGGGCTCCAGAGTAAATTGCAAGAAAAAAGGCACATTTAGTGGTCTATCTCTGGTGAAATTTTACAAGAACATGCTCCTAACCCAACTAGTATGACCACTCAGCAAGGTGGTAGAGTGAATAGAGCTCTTGCAGTCAAGAGAGACCTGAGTTCAAATCTGATCTCTTACTCTAAATGCTTGTGTGACTATAGGCAAACGACATGACATAACCATCTTTGACCGAATTTCTTCATCTGTAAAATGAGCTGGAAAAGGAAATGATAAACCACTCCCGAATGCATCACAAAGAGTCAGACATGACTTAAATGACTGAACAACATGGATAGGCTCTCAGAAATGCTCTATAGATAAAAAATCCTTTACTCAAAACTTTACTTTTATTATTCTTTCTATCTTCTTTTCATTCATTGAGACCTAGCTTCTTCACTAAAGATAACTTTTCTGTCCACTCTTTTAAGCACTAAATTTATTTTCATTCACAAGCCTCCACTCAATGATTAAGATGGTAGAATTGGATTCTTCCAGTCCTAATTGTGTCTTCAAGGCCTCCCCTCTTACTCCACTAATGAATAAGCTTTTCTAGTTTGAAATTCATTCAATTCATATTTATTACTCAAGATTCTGGTAGTGGATCTAGCAGCCATCAGGGCATTCTCTTTTCTTTCTCAATGAATTCCATGTCTGGCTCATAGGCTCCCTTCTCTACTTCCTGCGCTCATATTAATAGACTTCAACATACGCACTGATATGCCTTCAAATATCCTGATCTTCTACTTCTTCAGTTTATTACTTTCTCATGACAAGTGCTCCTTCACCCCACCTCAGCTCCAGCTAGAGGTCTCATATTCTTGAACTTTCTATCATTCACTACTAATCTATTTCCTCATGTTCATTAATTCTGACATTGCTTCATTTCTTCAAAATCCATTGTAATTCCACCTCTCCTTTTGATCTACAGTCTCTAATCCTATTCTTGTCTATATTGCAGCCTCTAATAACTCCGTATGTCTTTTCCTTCACAGGTCTTTATATCTCTATTTTCTATACTCTACTCCCTTCTCAGTAATGACTTTTTTTTTTTTTTTTTAGTTTTTGCAAGACAACAGGTTTAAGTGGCTTGATAGGTAATTATTAAGTGTCTGAGGCCAGATTTGAACTCAGGTATTCCTGACTCCAGGGCCAATGCTCTATCCACTGTGCCACCTAGCCGCCCCTCAGTAATGACTTCTTATTGAACCAATTCAACTCTCCATTACTCACTTCTGTCTTTTATCCGATTGGTGATCTCTTCCTACTAAGTCTCAGTTTTAGATTTCCCTTTCCATCTGCTGCCTTCACACCTATTCACATGGTGCTGAATGAAACTAAAGAAAGTCATAAAACCATGCTGCCTAAGTTGACTACATATTTATGTTAATATGTATGTGCTCTTAATTTTAAAATTTTAACCTTGGCTTTAATAAATTGGTTGTTATGTATTTACAATTTTTGCTAACATTCAATTTAATTTTGTGAAACTTCTCAGATTCTACATAGAATTTTCCTTATTTCATCCTTTGTAACAAATATTGTAGAAACTAATATTTTTCCACAGGTGACTTTTTAAATTAATATTTATCATGAATGGAGATAATGTGACTAATACAGGTCCTAGATGTTTACTTGTACGATGGAGAGGAATTCAGATTCTGTTTCTGCCATGGCTTTATTCCTTCTGGGACCTAGAACAAACATAATTATTTGGGGAATTCAGGATTTTTGATCTGTAAAATGAATGGTTGGACTGTATCATCTCTCATTTGCCTTTCAATTGTAAAATCCTCTTACTTCTGTGATGGTTTGACCTTCGTTTCCAACACAGGGTGATGTTATCATCTTTTAATCCAAATTGAGAATACAACAATGCCTGGCAATAGTTTCTGGGAGAATTCAGATTATAAATTTTTACCAAACCTGGTAGGGGTGAATTTAAGCACATGTGACTCTGTCAATATATCCCGTGAGCTTGAGGCCACAGTTTTTTTAGCTCTCTGTTTCTCATGCAGGTTATTTCTGTAGTTTATAAGAAATCCCTTTTATGGGAGAGCTTTGCAGAAGTCTTTGTAGGCCAAATTTTTGTAAATTAAACCAAGAAGGATTATGGCATATAGAGAGAGCTGGAAGAGAGAGAGAGAGAGAGAGAGAGAGAGAGAGAGAGAGAGAGAGAGAGAGAGAGACAAACACACAGACACACACACACACACACACAGACACAGAGAGACAGACACAGAGACACACAGAGACAGAGACTGAGATAATGAGACAGAGACAGAGTCAGAGACAGAAAGGATATTCATATACTTATACTTTTTGGACTAAATTTGGAGGCTTGATGTCACCGAGCCTTCAGGGAGTTTACCAACATCATCCCAGGGCCAACATCCTCTTTTCTAGTCCATCCTAGCTGGAATTCCAATTAAAATTCAAATGTTCCATAGCCTCACTCTGGTCACCCTATGCAGTATGACAACAGTGTTGGCCTTCTTCCAATCCTTTCAAGGTGCATGTCTTCTTTGTAAAGATTCAATAGCTGTGAAGAATGATTATATTTCCCAGCAGATTCCTAGCCCCACCCTACCAGCCCCAATTAGCCTTTCCAAAATCAGAATTCCATGAGCTCTTGAGGGCATGTGCTTGGGCCAGTTTCTAAGGACCTTCTGGACAGCTGAGTTTCCCCAGCCCTTAACCAATTTTGAAGTAAAGAGAAGGGAGTCCAGTTAAAATCAGAAAGTTATAAAGTCAATGTTTCAAAGGCAGCATAGCAACAAAGGTGCATAGCAACAAAGATTGTTATTCTTTTAAAACAATTAAAGTGGTAAATTCTATGTTTTGATCCAATTATACATATCGAGTTTAACTCTTGGTTCCAGCAAACTTCATCAACAAGAAAAATCTCGAGTAGATAATTAAATTTTGTTTTAGGTCTCTTTGATTTGGGGGGATAAAAGGAGGACAAAATAATAGAACCATTGCTATCTTGGTAGGAAGAAAGCAAGTGTTTGTTCCTAGGTGAATTCCTACCCAGTACTGGCAGGGATCCTCATATCTCTTCCAAGAAAGCAATAGATTGTCCCTGCATTGGTGATTTTAGAAGAAAAAGAAAGCCTTCAGGATGAAGGGCATCCAAAAATAAAAGGGTCAGGAAGCATAGGATTCTAGGATCAGAGCTCTAGGGAGATAAGGACATCAGTACTATAGAAGCCAGAATTGACCATGATGGTGGTTAAGTAATATGTCGAAAGTCCCACTAAAGGGACTTGAACTAAGATCTCTTGAAACCAGATATAGTGCTAGTATCTGTTTCCTGCTTATCTAGGGCTTTGTACTCAGAATAGTCATTGCCCTACTTAGATCAGACGGATAAGAGTAACACTGAATTAATTAGAGGTGATTGAAGAATTATATGTGTGTGTGTGTGTGTGTGTGTGTGTGTGTGTGTGTGTGTGTGTGTGTGTATGGAGCTGGCAGGGAATTCAGAATTCACTTAGCCCAAACCATTCATTTACAAATATGAGAATTGCAGCCCAGAGAGGGTGTGGCTAGCTTAGATTAGTAACCAATAATAAGCCTTTGATACACCCCAGGCAACTTCCTAAATCCTTTTTTGAACCATATTAGAATTGGACTTGGCAAAAGTATTCATCAGAGTACAAAATGTTGACCACCCCAGTAGTAGTAGTTTTTTGGACCATATTGTGATCACTTTGGGGAAACATAACCTCATCTCTACAGAAATTAGGGATTTTTTTAGATCCATAATGTCAAAGTTTTACAGCTCCCTAATGTGATTTCAGACAAAAAAAAATTAAAAATCCCACATTGTAGGGAAGAGTCTAAAGAAAATATTTTCTTCTTCCTTTCCTTTACTCCCCCCCAAAGTTGTGTCTATTTCTATTTCATAAGTACAATGGCATTTTATGTTGTTATGTTATCTGTTGTCCGAGTTATGTTGTCTGTTGTCTGAGTTATATTGTCTGTTCAAGACAATATAATTTTAAAATTTGTGGTTCCTAAGATTCCAGGACTTCATTTGTTGATTAGTAGGAGACCAAAATTTATAGAAGTTAGGTGCAGGACAACAACCATTTGTGCAAAGTCTATAAATGTATTAAAGGAAAGAATCACTAATGATTTGCACAAGAAATACTGGAGAAGATAGGAAATTTGATCTTTTTTCCACCTTCCACCCCTAATATCTTTGATCAGGTAGACACAATTCACTGTGCCATAGTCTTTTCAGCTATCATTCCCAAAGATTTGGTAAGACCTGTTACACACACACACACACACACACACACACACACACACACACACACACACAATCAGGATTGCTGTAGGGTTTAGATTGGATTTTTTTTCTATTCTGCTCTACAGATCTATAAAAAGTACCCAAATGAAATTAATTCAGCAGCGGGGGGGTTTTTACTTTGATGAATACTTTGCCCTTTTCAGACTGGCAAAAGATTGTGCAATTAAAAATTATCAAAGTATTTAAAGTGACTTACAACTTATGCAAAAATTATGAATTGTAAAGAATAGTAATATTTTAAAAAATCAATAATAAATAATAGAACTGGAATTTGAAAATAAAGTCTTCTCAAAACCTATGGACTTTTTTATTGAATTTAGGAATAGAAGAGGACATAGAAACCATTTAGGCTAATCTGTTCATTTCACTGAAGTAATGTGATTTTCTAAGGACATGCAGAAGAGCGCCTATGCCTATTCTTCTGTAACATGTTTCCAAGGGTAGCACAGGTAGCATTGGTTTTACCCAATTAACAGTGGAGAGAGTCAGTGAATGGCCTTGATCAGACAAGAGTCCCAATTAGGTTTATATACTCGTTAGTCGGACAAAAGTCAATAGGGGTTACGATGGGAGAAGAATAGAGAATTCTTCAAGAAGCTATTAGCCTAGTTCATATGAACAGTACTGAAAGTTTCAATTTGATTCATTTCAGAAGGAATACATAGTAGTATTCATTTTTTTCTTCTTTGGATGTCCCTATTTCCTATTCTTCAGGGTAAAAGATGGAGGAGAGGGCTAAGAAGTATGGATTTTGACCTGGAAAGGACCTTAGAAGACTTTTAGAAGAATTTCTTAATCTTATAGAGTAAGAATCTTAAACTCAGAGTGCTTCAGTGATTTATCAATTTTGCAATTGAAGAGGACCCAAATGACATCATGATGTTAAAGTCAATGAACCGGGTGTCCAGCTGTGGCTGATTAAATCATGCTCTAACCCAGGTCAGCCACAAATCATCTTTATGAAATTTGGCAAGGAGATATCTCTAAATTCGTGCATCCAATGAAAGAAGTGGGCTGTAAACACAAGTTTTCCAACTCCAAATCCCGTTCTCTTTCTATGAAACCACATCATTTCCCAATGAATGGAAAGTATCTAAAATAGACAATCTTGGAAAGAAAACTCTCCCTTGATTCATTAGATCAGGGTGCATAATGCAAAACAAATGACCGAGAAGTCTACAATTTCCAGATAGTTGTAGACAATATTTGTCCATTATGCTTACCTTGTGTGGAGCTTTAGAACTGTGTCCAATTCTTGCATCTAAAGCAATTTCCTATGCACTGTGCCCAGGCTGTGAGACCATTGCATTCCAATAAAAAGTAAAAGAATTGTAGCCTAAAGCCTAATGCTGTGTTTTGAATGATAGACTCCCTAGGGAGAGGTAGAACGTGTAGGTGAATGTCACTTTTGCATTTTTATGAAATTGTATCTTTTGAGACTAATTATTCACAAGCTGCAGGCCAGAGAAGGGGGAATCCACCAGAGAAAACTCAGAGCTGTTAACAATGAATGTTAACACAATTTTCTAAGAGCTGGGATTAAGATGCAAAACAAATAAATAAACAACTAATTAAGCAGTTAAGTCCAAAAGGATCTGTGTTCTTGGAAAACAGATGTTAGGAAAAGGCATTGTTTAATTGTTACTAGTATTTATGGCCAGATGTTCTGTTTTTAGTTCCTTTGCCCTTTTCTAATCTGCCATCCCCAGATTCCTATAAATGATTGCTGAAGTCTCATCCTGACTCTTCCTGTTGTTGGGTGGTGTTAAATTGCTTGGATGAAAGACGCCTCTGAATTGGGGACAGCAGTGGTTTCCAAGCATGCCAGTGGATTTTGCTGATTTGCAGGCTAAAAGAATCCATAATGACATGGGATAGAAAGCAATAATGAGTCCATATGCCATCTGTGATCCTAGACCAATAACCGTTCTTTTTTTTGACTGGTATAAAAGGGAGTCCTTCCTATGAGAACATAGGGTTCCCCTAATTGACCCTTGCCTTCTCTTCCTGGGTTCACTATGTCACACTCCCCAAGTATAGATGTGGCTGTCAGTAGGTTAAGTCCTTGCCTGTATAATCAGTTAATGTTAAGAAAAAGCCCAATTCGACTAGCCATTGAGTTCAGAGTTCAGAGAATAACATGAAAAACCATACGTGTTTGTTCAATACAAAGGTGATTGCAAGCAATGGGGAAGAGAGGCAAGAGGAGAGAGAAAAAAGTTAGAAATAACATAAAACTCAGTCCTACACACTAACCTGGAGGATAACTCACATTGGCAGTCCTACATTGGGGAGCACAGATTCATGGGTCCATTTGGCAGAAAAGGGGTGCTACAGTGGGAAGGGGTGATCCTGCTGGGGGGGAGCTCATGCTCCAAAGTATACTTTCAAGGTTTGGGTGTTCTTAAATTTTGAATCTGAGTGAAGCTAGTCAACTTGCAATTTAGGCTTCTGGGCAAATATGATTTGGGAGGGTTATCAGGGAGAAAAAGAAACAAGATGGCAGATGAAGTATTATTTTGGGAGTTTGAATTTCTGAGAGAAGCAAAAGCTAGTGATAAAAAAAACTATTTTGGGGTAGACATAGCTATACTAAAGTCCAAAAACTGTAACGGCCAATATATTTCCATGAGTATGTTCTCTAAGCTGACAGCTTCCCTCAAGGAGAAAACTTGAAGCCTAATCTTCTAACAATGGTTTCCATTGGGATTATAAGCAACAGCCTCCCTTATGAACAAACTGCCACGGTGGTCTTAAGACCACCAGGACAAATCTTTTAATATTCTCTATACATCAGTTTTCTCATCCATAAAATGAAATGTTGGATTAAAAAAATGACGTCCTGTGAGGTCTGTAAGTCTATGTGTGACCTTAAGCAAGTCACTTAAATCCCCTGACTTCAATTTCCTCATCATCGAAGTGAAAGGGTTGTACAGAGGAAGAAAAACAAAATCAAATAAAAACCAAAACCAATAAACAAAAAGCAACCCTTCAGAATCTGATGAACACTTTATAAAAATTATCTCTTATGTATCTCTTTCCTTTAATCCTAATTCCTCATACTGGAAATGACTAACCTGTAAACATGTTTATCCAAAATATATATGTATGTACAATGCTAACCTGACAGTTCACCACTGAGAGGAGGGTTGTGGGAATGGAGAGTGGAAGGAAATTTTATAATGTAAAAATATACATGTATATATGGTATAAAAATAAAAATAAATAAATTTAATTTAATTTAATTTAAAAAAAGAAATTAAGGTGTTGGTCTAGATGACCTTGACAATCCCTTCTGGTTCCAAATATATGATCTTAGGATTCTATGGCAGGCAAGAATGAAAATTCCATTTTAGATTCTATTGAGGAAAGAATTATAAAGCGGGGAGGGAAGAAAAAGCCTCACTACCTATTCTTATGGGTAGACCATATTTGAAACATCTTTATTTTTAGATGTCTTGTTTTAAGAAGACTTTGATAAGTTGAAGACTCTCCAGGAGGCAGAAAAAGGATAGTTAAGGCTTTAAGAGTTTCCTGTATGAGAAGGAGTTGAAGGTTTAAAGGATGCTTATGGAGAAGAGATGAATGATGAAGACATGATAGCGGTCTTCCTAAATTGGAAGGGTCATCACCTGGAAGAGAGAGAGGTTTATTCTATCCACTGCCAGAAGTCATACACAGAAGAAAGAAGTTGTTTTCAAAGAGGCAAATTTGGACGTGAGGTAAGGTAAAAATTTCCTAATGATGAGAGCAAGACACATAGTCTTAGAA
The DNA here is from genome assembly GCF_037893015.1 of Macrotis lagotis. Lineage (NCBI taxonomy): Eukaryota > Metazoa > Chordata > Mammalia > Peramelemorphia > Peramelidae > Macrotis > Macrotis lagotis. The sequence goes on along the minus strand of NC_133658.1, from coordinate 15,999,565 downwards.
GACAGTAAATACCTTGACATTGGACACTTTTGGAAAAGATTGGATGGCCACTTGGCAGATAGCTTCATCAGTAATGACTAGATTTTTTCAGTGGATGGCAAACTATGACCTGGGAGGCAGATCTGGGTTGCTCCCTGTTTTAATAAGGTCAGTAAGTGAAGGCATTCTTAGTTCCCTGACCACATGAAAATCATTGGATCTAATTAGAAAGTCAACTTGCAAAAGGCCTTTCCAGTGCCACAATTTTTGTGATTGTTCTCCATCTGCTGGGTTTTCTTTCTTCATCTTTGCCTTTCCAGCTGTTGTTCATTGGCATCATGGGAAGCAGTATGATAATGAGTCTTAGGAATATTATTTGGGACAAAATCGAGAGGAGCCTCAAGGTCTATAGAATATTAGAGCTCTACGAGGCAAATTGAGTCCAATTTCCTTATGTTATACATAAAATGTATGTATAACATAAGGAACTATATAACATTTAGAACTATATATATATAGCATATAGAAACTATAGAAACTTAGGATATGATTACTACCACCACTCCAACTACTACTACTATTACTGCTGCTGCTGCTGCTACTATTAGTCATACCACAATTATCACTACTACTATTACTATAGCATCTGCTGCTCCTTCTACTCCTACTCCCACTCCAAAGTTAATTTTAGTTGGTCAGGAATTTCCAGGTTCTCCAGATTTCCTCCAGTAATAGACAGAAAATAGTCAAGAAATTAATATAGAGCAGCAAAAGTAAAGGGGCAAAGCAGTTGTCCTAAGTTATCTTGAGAGGACCTCAGAATATACAGGACCTCTAGGGGTTGAAGTTTGACCTGAGTAAATAGAGAAACCTCTAGGTCAACCTCATTGAATCAAAAAAGTAGGTCTTTGAGCAATTCTTTTAGAAAACAGACCAGAATTTAAGAAATGCTATATCATGAATGCATGAACTTTTTTATGATCTTACATGGCACAAGCTTTCATCTTAAGGACAGCAGATGGCTGAGTAGGCAATTTTGAAGGACTCAGCATTGATTCTAGAAGCCTGTCCTAGAAGTGACAAGAAATGTGGACTGAGTGAGCACTCTGCTGGTAAGTGAAATACCAGGCCAGAGTAGGAATATTTTGGGAACAGCATGGCTGGGGGGCCCTCACTGTGGGGAGCAGAGGAGTCCCTGAGGTTGAGAAGTCAGAGTTCAGAAAATAACACTAAGAGGACCCAAGACCTCAGGCAACATTGCCCCAAACTAAGGAGCAAAACTCGATTACAATAATGAGCTTCTGAAACTAAAATGAAATAAAAATAAAGATGACTAGGCAAAGGAAAAAGAACATGGACATAGTTACTTTTGTATAAAAGAAGATCTGCGTTTATATTCGTAGGAAGATAGTCTAAAAAAGGCCAAATCTACCCCAAAGAGAAACATCAAATGATCACAAGCCCAAAGAGAGTTCTTGAAAGAATTTAAAAAGGTATTCAAATATCAAATAAAAAAAGATAGAAGAAAAATTTGCAAAAAATAGTAATCCAAGAACATTATGAAAAGATAGTTACCTAATTGGAAAAAGATACAAAATCTTCAGAAAGAAAAGAACTCCTTGAAAACTAGTAGAACTGGATGACATTAAGAAACCAAGAAATAATAAATCCAGAAAAAATTGAAGAGAATCTGAAATATCTCATTAGAAAACAACTGACCTGGAGAATGGATGGAGAAGAGACAATGTAAGAATTGTAGAAATACCTGAACGTTATGACAAAAAGGTATCTGTACACAATATCAAAAGAAATTATGAAAGAAAATAGCCCTGATGCTTTAGATCAACATAATAATATAGAAATGGGAAAAAATCTGCTATTCACCCCAAGAGGAAAATTTATAGGAATGTCATAGTCAATTTTCACAACTTCCAATTTAAGGAGAAAATATTGCAAATAAGAAAAAAATGATTTAAATAGTTCAGAAAGACAGTCACAAGATTCAGTAATTTCTACTCTTGAAGACTAGGTCTTGGAATGTCAAAGGGTAAACGTTCTATTGTTACATCCAAGATTTATTCAACCAGCAAAACTGAATATAACCCTGAAGGAAAAAGATCAAAGCAATGGACATCTTTCTAACTGAAAGACTTTCAAGTATTTCTAAAAAATGATCAAATCCCATTGAAAAAAAATCAATATAAAAGATGCAGAATATAAGGAAAACATTAAAGACTAATTATAAGTCACTCATGAAGATCAAACTTTATATTTATATATGAATATTGTTAATATTCTTAAAATTATCATCATTGCTAATGTAGTCTGAAAGAAAATTTGAGGCTGAAATGTGTATGATGGGAAGATTCTCAAAGGAAAAATTGGGTAAGCAAAGGTAAAAGGGAGCAATTATATCAATGAGATAGGGAAGGAAGAAGGGTGGAGGACAGTTACTGTTGGAAACTTATTCTCACTTGGTTGAAGATGAAACAATGAGTGTATCTGGAAGGATAAAGAAGAATCTGAACATGTAGAGAAGGGAGAAAACCATGTAAAGCAGTGTGTCGATTGGGATCAGAGAGTGGGGGAGAAGATAAAAATAACAAGTATATGGGACAGCTAGGTGGCGCAGTGGATAAAACACCGGCCTTGGAGTCAGGAGTACCTGGGTTCAAATCCGGTCTCAGACACTTAATAATGACCTAGCTGTGTGGCCTTGGGCAAGCCACTTAACCCCATTTGCCTTGCAAAAACCTAAAAAAAATAACAAATAACAAATATAGAGAAAAAAAAGGATGAGAGAAAATAGTGAGGAAAATAGATGGAGGGAAATTTCACAATTAGTAAATATAATTTTAAATGTGAATGGAATGTTTATAGTCTTTTTAAAACTTTAAGTTAGTCATTCAGTAATCATTTAACATATTTGCTAGTCCCTTAATGTTGGAGCAACAGCATCCAAAAAAATCCAAAAAACCCTCAAAATATCTACCATTGAGCAAATATGTTCTAATGGGCAAGACCATATAGCAAGGATAAGATACCATACTGCATTGGACTAGGTGTTTGTAATTCTAAGGAAATCATAAATCTTGCTTGTTTGATATACTTAAAAAGGAATTCTGCCTTATATTAAAAAAAAATAGCCAAGAGTCTTCTCTGGTTGCATTTGTCTGGATTTGGAGAAATCACAACTTTCTTACTCTAATCTATAAGTAAGTCAAAGATTTGAGCTGCCCATGATCTAGAGGCAGAATCCATGATAGTGAATAAGAAGCAGTGTTCATATAAATGGACCTGGTTCCAACTTACTGCAATAGTAGGAAACAATGGGTGGGGTATTAGCAGGATTCTAAATAATGAGATGATTTTCAGTGTTTTCTTCGTTTGGGATTAAAAGTGAAAAAAAAAACAGTTTTCTTGGATCCATTGATCAAAACATTAAAAATAAAATAGTGCTTGCTTCGGCAGCACATATACTAAAATTGGAATGATACAGAGATTAGCATGGCCCCTGCGCAAGGATGACATGCAAATTCATGAAGCGTTCCATATTTTTAACTCAAATAATGTCTTTAATAAAAATAAATTAAAAAATAAAATTTAGTTTTAAAAAATCTAAATTTGAAACTTACATTTTGCAAAGTGTTTTTTATACATCAAGTCATTTGCGTTATCAAATGGGTGTTATTTTTGCATTACAACTGAAGAAAATGGAGCTGGGATAGGTAAAGCACTTTTGCAAAGCTCACACAGTTGCTAAGTATCATAAAGCAGGTCTTTCAGACTCCAAGTATAGATTTCTATTCCATGTGCCACCTACGTATCTATAAATTGATATATTTTCCATTTTATATGATGAGCTAGCTTTATGTGTTGGACTATTTTCTGTCTAGTTCCCATTAAATAATTCTAGCTTTAAGAATAACCTGAGTTCAACTAGATTTGCTCACAGAGATGTGAAATATTGTTGTTGTATCATGAAGAGTGAAGGACTGAAAAGTGAGAGTTTACTTGTTTTGACTCTACAGATAATCGGTCAAATTAGCCAACAATTCCCAGTGTACATGGGAGCTACAGCAACTCAAGGCTTACTAATATGTATGTCTGTCAGAGTTGTAACGGAGGTGTATCAGAGGATCAAAATTGAACAGATATCAATATTTAACAAATGTACTCTTTGAGTTTAGAATCAACTGAGCTTAGCAGAGAAAAGCAAGAAGTCATTCAACTAGGAACTTTCCTAAACTATGCAAATATTTTACTAATCCCCATCATTGAGCCACAAGAAAAAAAAAATCGTTCCTCTTCCATTTCAAATGAATTTGGGCTAATTGATGAATGTACTATTTTTATAATATGAATTCCAAGGATGTTCTCAGGAAAATTTCATGCTATTTTCCTCAGAAACCAACACTGGTAGTTATACTTCAGATAGAAATGAGTATCTCTAGGAACCAGTGTTGTTTCATTATTTAATTCCAAGAATTTTTTATTCTAGTTCCAAATATGTGTTCAACTTTACTTTCCTGAAGTATTTCACTTCAGAAAGAAGGTGTTTTTAATATGGAGGTAGTCAGGTCTTCAGAATAATAGCAAACTCACCCAAACACATCCAGATCATAAAAAAGTAAAAAAAAAATATCAAAAAAGGACATCGTTTTTCTCTTTCTTCTTTCTTACTTTGTTCCTTTCCTTTTTCACTAAGAGAATTAGATTGTATAAGAGAAACTAGGACATATATGAGGACACATGGTGCAGAAGATAAAGTTTTTTGACTTGCATTCCTTAAATTTAAATTATGTATTTAGCACTATTTGATCATAGTTGTGCTGATGTGTATCTAGCCATCTGGCCCAGATTGCTCTGGGGAAGGAAGTTAGGCTGGGTGACTTAGCATAGAAGGGGGCTTCGCTCAAATCCAATTTACTTGCATGTCATGGCATCGCCTCTCTGATGTCATGGTCCTCTTTGAGAATGAAGGACAGCATCAACAACAAATGAGTTAACAGGGGAGTAGTAGTAACCTGAGGGGTAGAAATGAGCTTGGGTCAAGAGAAGGGTTAGAAGTTTGCCTAATAGTAAATGCCTTCACTCCCATCTTCACCCTCAGTGAACTCATATAACAACACGTTATCAGCTTACATACTAGCTGGTTGACTTTAAGAAGGTGACTTTATTTCTCTAGTCTCAGTTCCCAGTTTGTAAAATGACTAGGTGGGCACTGGGGTCCCTTTCATCTCTAGATATGAGATTCTATAACTTTATCAAGATAGACCGCTAACTTACTTAAACTTCACTTCTCCTGAATTGGCTAGATTCCATGTCCAGATCATTTCCCCTCCTTCTCCCTAGCTCCGCTAATCCTCGACTCCCTCCAGTGTTCAGAGCAGTTGGCATCTCCTCCAGTTCGGTCTCCCTTCTTCCTTCTTCTCAAATTGCTAGTTTTCTCCTCGCCTAAGGTCACAAGGCAATTATTAAGTGTCTGAGACTGGATTTGAACTCAGGTACTCCTGACTCCAGGGTCAGTGCTTTATCCACTGTTGTTATTTTAAAGTATACTCCTATTACTTTTATAGGATATATACATACATACACATATATGTATATGATATATGTATATACATATATATGCACATAAATGTATACTTCCAACTTATACATTGCAGAATTCTAAATCACCTTCAACCACTAACATCAATCACAGAGGATAAGTCACCTGGGACAGCACCAGCACCTGAAATGTGGCCTATAAAGTGAAGTTTCCACTGTAAGCAGAAAAGATGTAATTGAATTGCCAGCCTGGTCATCCAGGGCATTGCCTGAAGAAGTGATTAAGGGTTCGATCCTTGAAACAATATTGAATCTGTGAGCCAGAGGTTGTAGGAGTTATGGACTGGAGAAGTTGGGGCCAGCTGCCTCTTAATTGCCAGGAAATGCTCTTCCCTCAGTTCACTTTTGGGATTATGAACCTTGAAAGGAAAAATCTTAAGAAGCAAATTTCTATTAAGTATTATAAATATTATATGCACTCTATAGACTTGCAGGAATGTGACAGGTCTCTGCAAATAATACTAATAAAGCTAGGAGGATTAAAATGAAATCATATAACTCTTTGATCTTCAGTCAGTTCAATGTATTTTAATAAAAAGTAATAACCAACATTCCTATGGAGCATTAATATTTGTAAAGTGCCTAAACATATTTCTATCATTTGATTCTAGCAAAAATATTAGCGAAAAGGATATCCCAAACTAATATCCAATGATATATCCCTATATTGAAATGTCTTTCTCAGTTTTGACATTAAAGTAGGTGTTACTATTATTCACATTGCATGGATGAGAAAACTGTTCAAATGAGTGACCTGTGATCCTGAATGTTGGAGGCAAAAATTTAAAAAAAATCCAGGTTTTTACTGATTCTAAAGTCAATAGGCTTCAGTCTGGAAACACTCTTTTTTATTTTTACAAAGCTATTTTCTTTGTAAAATTTCATAGTTTGTATTTTATTTTACATAATGTCAAAATTAAGTTGAGCACAGTGTAATACTTTGTTCTGCATTGCGCTCCACTGGGGCACTTTACATTTCTCAAAACTAGATGACAGAAATGTTCTGTCAGTTTATCATAAGCATCAACAAGATTTTAGACATTTTGGGAGCTCAAAACCCCTACCCAACAGCATTTACTCAAGGCTGTAATCTGGGTGTGAGATTAGTTGCATCCATATGTTCTCCCCCGAGGACATATATTAAATCTTTCTGACCTTTAGTCCTAATAAAATTAAGGGGTTCTAGGATATAGTATATCTTCCAACCCTGTCCAATATTTAATATAGTCTTGATATCAAGGGGCTGTGAGAATTGAAGCACCCTTGGTCACTTCCAGTAGATCTTTAGGATGAGTGGATTCTATCTGTACTCCAATGATAGCATCTTTCTTAAGCATTATTCTATTATCAACCACTTTTTTTTTTCAGTTTTTGCAAGGCAAATGGAGTTAAGTGGCTTGCCCGAGGCCATACAGCTAGGTAATTATTAAATGTCTGAGACTGGATTTGAACCCAGGTACTCCTGACTCCAGGGCCGGTGCTTTATCCACTATGCCAGCTAGCTGCCCCTATCAACCATTTTTTGCAAGACCATGTAGCCTCTGCAGACGAAATGGCATCTATAAGCTTTTGAGTAGAGTAAGATTCAAATTTATGATATTCTTTATCAAAGTCTTGTTGCCAAACACATTTTGTCACATCTGGGTTTGACTGCCAAAAAATGAAGTTTACTTTATCTTGTCCCATACGGATGTAGTTTTCTGTAAACCCTGTGCTAACTTTGAAAAACTTTGACATGAACTCTTAAAATCTGATATACAAGTCCAAAAGAATCAGTCTTTGCTGCTCCTTTACAACAAGGTATCAAGAGATCTTTCTGACTTTTTCATTAGAAGGCGGTCTGGACTGGAATATCAAACTCTGTGATAACTGTGATTGAGAATATTGAAATACAAGTTTGATATGGGCAGAAGAATAGGCTTTATTGTTGCATGAGTCTGATATGGGAAAGAATCACTATCTGCTATTTAGTAATGAAGAACATTGCATTTATTAAATGGTATGCTGTCCAGACTTGTAAGAATAGTCTTCACTGGCAGATAGTGTCTAGAAGTGTCAAATAAAGTTGCCCTAAAATAAAATCTTGGAGATTTCATCACCTCTGACTGGTTGTTCCACACAAGCCCCATAAGGATCTATGTAAACCAACTGGCTGAAAGTCTCCAAACTCAGTAAAACACCTCAATTCTTCCCAGATTTTAGAACCACCAAAGATTCCCAGACAACCAATTTTTAAGAATCATCAGAATTACTGTTAAGGTAAGTATCACACTCTGAATCAGAGGTAATTGGGAGGAGAAGCTACTGTACTTTTGTTCTAATAAAGACTTGAGATGATTATCTGGACTCTTGCAGTAGCCAAAACTGTATTCATAATATTGGCCAAAAGCATCCTGCTTGAGAAAACAATCAAGTTTGCGGGAAGAGTGGGGCCATGAGTGACCTCTAAGCAGTCAGAGGTGAAGTGCCGGAGGTTAGGTGACTGTTTCATAGACATGATCAGGAGTCACTGAGTTGCGTGGCATTGGAAAAGGTAAACAGGTCCCAGGACGGGGAAGCAGCAGCAGCACCTGGAGCACCATGACCAAGCCTTGTGCCCTCCAGATGCCTGAGTTCTTAGCCCTCATCTTCAGGGAAACTGAGGCTCAGGAGCCATCCCAAAGGTTAATCCTCACCACCATCCCCAGAAGAGTCCTTAGAAGTCATCAAATCCAATTCTAGATGAGAAAACAAAGGCCTGCAGAGGCTAAATGATTCCATAAGGTCATAGATGCAGAATCCAAATTTGTTTAGTTCATCTCCTTTACTTTATAGAGAAGAAATGAGACTCAGGGTGGTGAAGTGCTTTCTAATGACCATAGGAGTAACAAGTTGAAATGATCAATTACGACCTGTGTTGGGTTTAAGTTGGGTCCAACTCTTTGATCCTATTGATGTTTTCTTGGCAAAGATACTGTAGTGGTCTGCTATTTCCTTCTCTAGTTCATTTGATAAATGAGGAAACTGCGGGAAAAAGGGTGAAGTGTTACAGTAAGTTTCTGAGACCAAATTTGAATATCCTTGACTCCATTGCTGGTGCTCTGCCTATTTTATCATTTAATTGTCTCTTGGAATCCCATCATTCATCCCATCATAACAGATTGCATCTGTGTTGACTCTTGGACTTCAAAATTATGTTATAATTTTTATAGCTGCATTTTGTTTTGGTGCAATAGATTTTTCCCAGTCAACACTGACAAAACACACCAAGTCTATTCCCGAAAAGGAGCATCATCATTTGGAGTCTGATTGTAATTTATAGTCAATTATATTTCCCACTTTTGCATGTTAGACATTATTAATAGTTTGAGGATAGGTTTCTACTTTGGTAGTTACATACTAATAAGTGCTTATTTTATTTACATCAATTACACTCACATGATTGTGATATCATTCATTTGAATGTCCTGCTCCATAATTCACAGCCAAACCCATCCGTACTTGCCATCTTGTAGATTGGTCTGCATCTTCTATAAATTTATCATTGGGAATCTGCCTAGTAAATAGGAATATTTGTGTCTTTGTCTTTCAGAGTTTCCTTATGGATGCTTTTGTAGACAATGCAGTCTTTTATGAAGACATTAAAAAAAGCAAACTATAGTATATGATGGTGGTGGATTATTTTCCTCCCTACTGTCTTTTCCAGAAGTCTGTAATCCTAAAAATTCATACTTCTGACCTTATAAACTTCTCCCCTTTATGCAATCATTCAATGCTCCAATCAAATTGCTCTTTTTCTTCTTCATGGACACACCATCTTCCATCTTCTTTTCTTTGAACTGACTGAACACCATGACTAGAATTCTTTCCTTCCTCACCTTTGCCTCTTGGAATTCTAGGTTTCTGACCATTGAGCTCACAGTCTCTTTTTTGTATGAAATCACCTGCTTTCTCCATTTCCTACTGTCTCTCCTTCCCCCTTTATTTATCACAATTTCTTTCTTCACTCTGCATCATTGCAGGGTAGTCCCCCCCACCCCTTATTTGGACTGAACTTGTAATTTCATCAAAATGAGTTCCTACTAAGTGACTTCATTCACTAGAATAATTTGGTACCTTTTCTGTACACTTTTTAGTATGAGAATGGATGAGGACACATGAAAAGTTCAGTGATATAGCCAGGGTCTCCCAGACTGTATGTCTTGGAGGTGGAATTTGAAACCATGTTTTCTGTCTCAGAGGCCAACTTTCCATCTACTGCACATTGCTGATGGAGTACCCTTATAGTTCTCTAAATCCCTCATTTCCAGTCAGTTAGTGAAAAATATTCCTGAAACACTCACTCCTTTCTAGCTCCTGAACTAAATATAGAGGGTTCAAAGGCAGACAAAGCCATCCTTAGCTCAGTCTAATGGGGGGGCAGTGATGAGGGGTACAAACAAAATATCCATAGAACATATGGAAAATTACACCACAGAGGAAGACACAGGGAGTAAGACAGGGAAATGGACATTCATGCACCATAGCTATTTTGTTGTGTTTAAACCTTTCTTAAATCATGCGTCCATGTTTTGTTTTCAGCTTTTTGTTATCACAAATAATGTGACAGAGTATTTGTCTTTTCTTGCTATGATTAATCTTCTTGGGAGAAGAGTAAGGACACATAGACAGATCCTTCTTAAGAATTTACCAGGTGCCAGCACAATGATAAATAATGAGGAGAGAAATAAAATTAACGGGGGCAAGGCCTATCCCCAGGGATTTTGTGTTCCAATAGGGGAAGACCGCAAATACAGAAAAGGAAGCTGGAACAGATCAGGGAAAGGAACAGGCATGCAAAAAGGAAGCATTCGAGAAGTCCCGGCATGAATAACAGCACTCCATCCATGAGGCTATTAGGAGTAGCAACTGAGGTATGTATGGAAGACACTTCACTGGCTGTCCAGACACTTGGTTGTGTCGGACACTTTCTGACCCCATTTGGAGTTTTCTTGGTGAAGATAGGGAATGTCCTGCCATTTTCTTCTCCAGGTCATTTTACAGATGAGAACACTGAGGCAGAGTTATAGTCACACAGGAAGTATGTGCCTGAGGCCAGATTTGAACCAGGAAGATGAGTTTTCCTGACTTCAGGTAACTCCCAGCTGCCTGGTAAGGCAAGTAAGAATCCTTAAAGAACTATATAAACGACTGCTATTATTAGTTACTACTGCCACAATAATTATTACGACAACAACTACTGCTACTACTACTACTTCAACTACTATTACTACTACTTCTATTTCTGCTACTCCTACTCCTACTCCTACTGCTCCTCCTCCTGCTCCTCCTCCTCCTCCTACTTTTTAGGTTTTTGCAGGGCAATGGGGTTAGGTGGCTTGCCCAAGGCCACACAGCTAGGTCATTATGAAGTATCTGAGACTGGATTTGAACCCAGGTCCTCCTGACTTCAGGGCGGGTGCTTTATCCGCTGCGCCACCTAGCTGCCCCTCCTACTACTTCTACTACTTTTACGTCTACTACTACTATTTCTATTACTATCACTTCTACTACAACAACTACTACTACTACTACTGCTACTACTACTACTACTACTACTGCTACCACTACAAATATCACTAAATAATATTATTTACAGATGACAGTAGGTGGTGAGATGTGGATAGACAATCTATAA